>NC_056726.1:444988799-445251299 GCF_019279795.1 Protopterus annectens
AGAAATAGGGATAGAAGAATCTGAAGTGAAAGACCTGCTCCAGTAGACTTTTTAGTTGAATGTAGAACAGAAGCTGCTATTAAACAGAGATAATTAATATGGCATATTAAATACTGCATGATAGTTATAGAAATCAATCAGAGGAGGGTAGAAAAGATTAGGAAGAGAAACTGGAAAAGCAAATTACAAGAGAACAATGGAGGGCTTATGTAAGGCTTTCAAGTATGTAGCAAAGTACAGACGGTTTAGGATCTTTGCATGGAAGTGTCTGCAAAGGTATTTTTATATCCCAAGCAGAGTTCATTGAGTACTGTGTCAGAAATATTGGCTGAAAAAATAGCTGTATACTAAGGAAATTATTCTTTCAAGCTGGAGCAAAGGATTTCAGTTGCCTAGACTTAATAAAGCTTTAGTAAGATTAATTCTATTGGCTGCCAAAAACAATTACTAGAAAATATAAATCAAAGTCTAAACCAACTGTATTTGAAGTATTAAAGGCTGTAAAAGATTAAAAAAAAAGAACCGGAAGAGAGATCTGTAAAAAATGGAAGAAATAAATGACATAGAAATAAATGGAAATGGTTGGAACAGTATCTGCAAAATAATGTTCAAGATGAGGAGTAAGGTTTAAAGGAAGGCAAGAATTCAGCAATTTATGTAACACTGAACTGATGATAGTTACAAGGAAAGAAAAGGTATGTGATGTATAATGCATGAAAAGGGAAAAAAACATGTTAATATGAGTTTTTTGTTTCTGTTAATGTATGTTTACCTGTCTTAACGGATTAAAGATGTTAAAAATAATTAAATTCCTGGAGAGGAAAATCTGTCACATTCCAACTGTTGAATGTCCAGGCAAAAAGGTCTAGATTTATCTAAGATAAATTAAGACATATTTTTTTGAGAAGAATAGTAATCCTTACCTTGTTTCTTTTTTTTTAACTAGACTAAGTGATGTAGATTATTTGCTTAGCTTTTCTGCATTTACTTGGTTTTGGCCTACTGAGATCTGTATTAACAAGCACTGCCCCTTAATATCAAAAAAGTTCCTAAAGAGACTTGAGACCGACGTTAGTACCGTCTTAGAGATACACCCTTTTGGTGATATTTTATAGTTATTTTTGCTTAACAGCACCATTTATGGGTAGATGTATACAGGACCTAACTGACATGAACATCTTAGTTTGTGAATATTTTGCTCTATCTGGTCTTCAGTAGCACCTTCCAAATCAAAAGAGCCGAAAAGAAGGTATATACTACTAGGCCTTTATCTAATAAAAAAAGGCATGGTGTCATTTTGCAAAACGGTGTTACCTGTAAAGATAGGCAATATAGTTGACCCTGCAAGTGTATCACACAGACTTTGTACAGTCTTGGTTCAAGCAGACTGGACACTAGTTTGTAGTACCTGAATAAGCAGAAAGGAGCACAATGTCTTTAGCCATACATTCTTTCCTTAAAACTGGAAGTGGGCATTGGAGAGCATCCCAGTCTCCCCACTCTTCCCCCTGGTTAAACCCATGAAACCATGGATAGGCATTTTCCTGTTATCTCTATAGCTAGCCTGGTCATGATGGGCATCCTGAGGCAACGTAGCAATTGTCTCATGTATACTGACAACCACTTAATCCTGAAACAAATAAGCATAGTATGTGAGAGATGTCATTACATTATGGCAATTCAGACACAGCTCTCACATACTGACAAATCAAATGACAAACCGGTGTAGTACATGCACATCATTTTCCTCACTAAATAAGGTCTCGTTCAACAGATAAACCCACATATGCAGAAGTATTCACAAGTAACTTACCAAAACCTCAAAGGCCTGATGTACACTGAAACCCAGAAACAACATGCAAACAAAACCAAGTCAACACCAACCACTACACATAACAATACACATCACAGTGTCTCCACAAGCAAGCCCCTAAGGCAAAACACCACAAATTCAAACATCTTGATTGTCATCCATCATGAGACACATGGGCACACCCCCTCACCAGGTTGGATAAAGAGAGGGTTACAGTCAATTACCTGTCAGGGGCAAGGATTCGCCATATCACGCAGGTACTCAGGTCACTCAACCACAAGTACTAGTATGACTCAATCTTAGTCTATGTGGGTGTGAATGACCCGAGATATACCTCCCTAGACTGTATGAAGAGAGACATGATGGACCTTTTTGAGTACGTTTCGCAGGCTGGTATGAGCCTCACACTGAGCAGCATTCTACCCTCACCAAGAATTATACCACAATACAAACAGAAAATGATTGACTTCAATAATTGGCTTAACTACTGGTGTGATTTTCAAGGGGATCCAGTGTTTGTCAGCCTGGGCTGACATGATCGACAGAGCACATTGTTTTTCCAAAGATGGTCTGCACCTGTTGCCACTAGGCTTTCAAATACTGGCCAAGGCATTAGCCAACCCCATAGTGTCTTTTTTAGGCAGTGCCAAACCAATAGACCTACCAGTGTAACAAATTTTCTAATGCCAGGTTTAAGGTACTGCTGGTCAGTACTAGGAGTCTTAACAAGAAACTGCACTCCCTGGAAGCTCTCCTTGCCCTAGAGAATGCTGACATCGGTGCAATTACAGAGATGTGGTTCAAGGCTGCTGAAAGCATCGCAACAGTATAAGACTACAATGCCTATCACACATTCAGACCACCCTCCGAAAAGGAAAAAAACAAAACAAAAAGAGGGGGTGTTTCTATTTACATAAAAAGCAATCACACCTCTAGATTGGTCAAGCAGGATGACTTGTTTGAGCTACTCCATGTCCAGCTGACCATAGGCAGAATCCCGCACCTTATCATTGCTAGCAACCTTGAACCATGAAAACCACTTTGCATACCTAAAGTTACTAGAATCATTTACCATTCAGCTCAACACTGTACTTGTGGGTGATTTTAACTACCCTCCATAAATTGGGAAACGTCTATGACCAGTAACATGCAGGCTAATAGATTCCTGGACTTTGTCAGTGCAAATGCTCCGGAACATCTGGTCTGCTTTCCCACTAGGGACTCAAATTTCCTTGGCATAGTACTCACAAACATGGGGGAGCATTGCACCCCCCCCCCCATAATGTCCTCATTGATAAGACTGGATCATAAAACGGTCTCCTTTAAAATAAATGTAATGATAGCACCCCCATCAAACTCTAAAACCCTAAAGATTTTTTCCAAGGCAAATTAACTTCTATTAAGTGATAGCATGTGTAATTTTAAGCCACCCTGGTGAATCCCTGGCATAAATAAACTGTACAACAAAACAAGGAAATTCCTTTCTAGAAATAAGTGGGAGGATACACAACAGAGAAAAAAAATCCCTCATTAGTCGGAACAAGCAGATCAAGGAACTAGTTAAGTCTTCAAAAGCTAAATACAAGACTAAAATAACCACCCAAGCACAGGGTAACCACGAAGCATTTCTAGTTATGTCCAAAATCTTAACAGAAATAGTCAGCAATGTGAGTTGGCTGTAGCTAGCCCTACCTATCCTCAGGCAGAACAAATAGCAAACCTTCTGGCCAATAAATTTGGCTCATATTTCACCCCCTCATCACTTCTAGTCACTCCCCTTGAAATACCCCATGCCATTACTTTGCCTGTTATCACAAAAGAGCAGGCTGTCACTGTGCTCTCTAAAGCTAGAAACATGACATCAGTGGACGCTGACTGAATTCCAGGGTGCCTATTAATTAGCTTGAAACATGACCTAGCAGACCCACTTGGATCTCTGTTTAACTACAGTGTCCAGACAAGCTTTGTCCCATTAGAGTGGAGAACAGCAACAGTCATCCCTCTGCATAAGGGGAGACCATCAAGTGACCCAGGAAACTACCAACCCATAAGTCTGATTAGCCTCTTTTGTAAGGCTATGGAAAGGATTATCATGGACCTGATTAGCAATGACATAGGACATCTCCAGACTCCAGACCCAACCCAGTTCAACTTCATCAAGGGCAGGTCCTACCTTTTCAGTCTGGTGAACTTCTTGAGAAGGTCATCAAGGCCATGGATGAGGGTAAGAGAGTGCATACCACCCACCTTAACCTGGCCAAGGTTTTTGATGCCGTACACCACTTTGGTATTATAAACTCACAAAGTTAGGCATAAACCTCTATGTCACCAGATGAATAGCCAAAATGGTTTACAGATAGGACATATGTTATTAGATTGAGGCAATCCACATCCAACAAGAGGCCAATCACCAGTAGAGTACCACAGGGCTCAGTGCTGAGGTCCCTTCTGTTTGGGATATACTTCTCAGACCTCAAGATAAAGATAGATGGCCTTTGGCTGACCAAGTTTGCTGTTGACTGCAATGCAAGTTGGGGGCAATCATTGGGGCTGGAGGGTGGCCTAATGGTTAAGGTGTTTGCCTTACAAACACAAGGTGCAGGGTTTGAGTCTCACAAGGGATAATTGGCTAGGCTTAAAATGGCTTGCAAGGGCAGTTAGCCTAGTACTAATCTATGAATCTATGAACCAAACAATGCTGATGTCCTACAGAAAGGTCTGACTCAGACTTATGATTGGTGTCAGAGCCATGACCTCAAACTAAATGCAAAGAAGTGCACAACAGTACCATTTGGCAAATCAAATACCCCTGCAAATTACAGCATTGATAACACCCCCCCGAAGAGTGGACCCAGTGATGAGAGATCTGGGTACTCAGATTGTAATCTGAACTTTGACCACTATGTGTCCACAGTGGTGAGGAAATCCTTCCATGACTATGTGGTTCAGTTTATAAGTAAGGACATGGCATGCAGAGCTAAGGATGTCATAGTACTACTGTGCTCGGCCCTCATCAGACCAGTAATCAAGTACAATGCAGCCTTTGGCATGTATATTGTCAGGCACGGACAAATACAGGGTATAACCAACATGTCGTTTGTGGACCAATTAAAAGCCCTATCAATGTATTCAGTTTCCTACTGATTACTGAGGGGGGGTCTGTGCCTGACCTACAAGGCAGTGTCGGACCCAGCCCTGATGGAAATGTTGCAAGTTCGCAAAACTAACTGCACGAGGGTTACCCACTCCAAAGATCTTAACCTGATCTCTGACATAAACAGATCATGCTGGAGAGACAGGTATGTGTCCCAGAGATTGCCCATCCTCTGGAATAGGCTTCTTATTCACTTGAATCAGAGCCCTTCCATGACCATCTTCAAGCAAAATCTGAATGGATGGGAAATCGCAAATTCACTCCTGTGGTGGCACCCATGTCTTTTATGGACAGAGGCAGTCTGCAAAAATTGTCAAAATCCTGTTTGCTACCCTTGTTATCTTTCCCCTAGAAACTGGCTCGGCTTGTAAGGGCTCTTGAGCCATTAGTGTAGTAATCTTTTATGAATGTATGAACTTATGAAGTTCGCCTCCTGGAAAACCATATTCATAACAACTTTTAGTTCCAGAATGATTTTTTAAATGACTGCATTAATTTGCATGCAACCTTTACTTTTTTTTCACAAAGATAGGCCTGAGAATAAGCCTATATTCATGTAGGAGGTGATTTCTGACGGAAATATGAATTAGTCTGTTTAGCTCCCAGTTTGTCAATACAACAAAATAAATGTTGCAGTTTTGCACAAAGTGCACACTATGGATATACATAGACATAAGGTAATGCACAGAGCAAACTGCTGATGTTCTTTGTGTTTCACTGTTGCAGTCATCACATTAGGGTTATCCCTGCTTGGGTAGCCCTCGGCCGGCCTAAATACCATAGACTTAGTATTTCTGCGTCGGTTGCTGTCGCTTGAAGACTGACGTCAGGTTGTCAGTGGCATAAATTAAGGCAGCTGACACGGGTCTATATTAAAATCTTGAAATATGACCATATCGAATACGATATTGTTGACACAAGAATACTGAAAGTGCACTACATCGAACGTTTAAATGGAAAATCTCCATAGGGGGAGATTTCTGTTTACTTCAATGTAGTGGGATGTTCTTCATCTCACATTGCTGCAGTCCTTACACTTGGGTAGTCCGCTGTCCTCGGTCGGCCCGAATATCAAAGTATTAGGCTGACGTCGGTCAAGGCGCTTAAGAATGACATCAGGACGTCAGGGTACAAATGCGCATGACCGACGTCATATCCTCAGTCTTTTTTGCCGCATGGTCCGATGCAGAAGCAGCGTTGCAAGTGCCGTTGCGCTCTGAAATTTTTCAATTCGAGTTTCAGACCGAGTCAAAGTTGGCTAAGTACCCGTTAGAATATTTAAGTTTTTTCTTGCCTCAGTGGTTTACCGGATGTCAGAAAAAGTGAATAACTGCATTTCTTGTGGGAAGCAGATACCGCATAGAGATTATCATACTTTGTGTATTCCTTGTTTGGGGCCTGAGCACGACATTGTAGGGTGTCGCTTTTGTGCTAGGTTCAATAAGCGCACTATTAAGCGAAGGCTAGATTGTGCCAGGTTAGTCTTTGGGAAGCGGTGCAATTATAAGATGCCGTCGGATGCTCCGACGCCCGCTTCTTCGAAGAAGCGCAAAGACAAGGCAGCTAAACCCAGGCAAGAAGAGTCGTCCGTGCGGACGCCGGTTCCTTAGAGGTCAGTGGAACCGGTGGTTTCCACCGGAGGCTTCTCTGGAATCTCAGGGGGAGACTTTGTTATTGCAGGATGTGGCCTCCCAGGAGGCAGGTCAGGCTGAAGGGGCTTCTCAGGTTACTGTACTCCCCTCCCTTCCTAAGGTGGTTAGGCCCTCTCCTTCTGTTTCTAAGGCTTCTCCCAGAGGCAGGCCAGGTTTAGCTTCTGTTGGTGTTACTCCTAGTTCTTCAGGTTCTGTGCCCAAGAAGCACATGCTTAAAATGGCAGAAGATTTAATTACTTTGATTAGAGGTTCTTTGCCCCCTCCAGGTAAGAGGCCTAGGGTGGAACCAGAGTTGGGAGTTTTGAGCAGCCTTCAGATGTTTCAGAGTCTTGGCTGAAGACTTGCAGGAGTATTCTCCTTATTCTGATTCTGATGCAGATGATTCAACCCTTCTGCTTCTCCTCCAGAGGATTTTTCTTTTCAGAGACTCTTCATTCTATGAGGGAACATTTTAAGTGGGAAGGTCAGGACTTCTCTGATTCCAGGAAAAGGCTTAGGGAGTTTTGCTTTACCCCAGCATAGGCCTTTGGCTATACCTCTTGTTCTGGATGTTGTGGAAGATGTGTTAGATGAGGCTTCACTTAATCCTGATTCTTTGCCTCCTGCTCCTGTTAAACCGGATAGGTATTATAGGGTGCCTGAGGCTCATAAATATCTTTATAAGAGTCCTAGGGCGGACCCAGAAACTGTTAGTCAGGGACCTAAGGGTGTCAAGGCCTCTGTTGTAAAAAATCTGGTTCCTCCAGATAAAGAGGCCAGAGCTTTGGATAGATGGGGAAAGAAAGTCTATACTTCTTCCACCTTAGCTATGAGGGCTTTGAATTGCCAGTTTCACATGTTGAAATATCGGAACTATCTACTTTCTCAACTAAAGTCTAAGGTAGATGCTCTGGCGGAAGGCATTGAGTGTAAGGAATTACAAGATTTAGTACATGTCTCTGAACAGGTGGGTAAGCATTCTTTACAATGTGGTTTTGATGCTGTACAGGCCTCGTCTAGGGTGGCTGCCACTGGGTCAGTTCTTCGCAGGCACGCCTGGTTGAGGGATCAGAATTTAACTGAACATGTTAAGACAAGGATTTTAGATGCTCCTTTACAGTCTGATGTGTTGTTTGGTTCACCTGTTGAGTCAGTCTTGAAGAAAATGGAAGACAAGGCTAAGTCTATGCAGACTGTTAAAGATTTTTTGCAAGTCCAGCCTCCTAAGTTTAGTAGGAATTGGCCTGCTAAGGGGTGGACATACCCTTCTTATGAGTCACAGTCTAGGGGTAGATCTAGACGTGGTAGGGGCAGAGCTCAGAGCTCCTTCAGGCCTAGAACAGGGAGTTCTCCTGCACAATCTTCAGGTGAGGGCAGGGGCCAGTCCTTTCGTAAACAGGCCCAATGACCTACCTTTTCAGCTGCCAGATCCTTCTTGTCTGGCAGCACCTTTGGGAGGAAGGTTGGCACTCTTCAGAGAAAATTGGAGTTTGATTACCCAGGACAGATGGGTATTGGATATCATACACCAAGGTTACAGGTTTTATTTCCATACCTTGCCTCCTTTCAAAGGCATGCCGGACGTTCCTCCTCAACAAAGACTAGAGGCTCGCAAGCAAATTTCTCTGCTGCTCCAAATAGGGGCCATACAACCGGTCCCTCTACCAGAAGTGGGCCTAGGATTTTATTCTCGCCTGTTCCTAGTACCAAAGAAGGGGAACACGTGGAGACCAATTTTGGATTTATCTATCCTCAACACTTATCTGGACATTCCCAAGTTCAAAATGTTGACATTACAACAGCTTTTACCTCTGCTGGGCAAGGATCACTGGATGGTGACTTTGGATCTCAAGGAGGCTTACCTTCATGTTCCTATCAGGCTAAGTTGCAGGAAGTATCTGCGTTTTCGAGCTGGGACCTCTCATTATCAGTTCTCTGCATTGCCCTTTGGCTTATCTACTGCGCCCAGAGTGTTCACGAAGGTTCTGGCTCCAGTGATAGCTTTCTTCAGGCTAAGAGGAATTCAGATCTATCCTTATTTGAACGATTGCCTGATTCTGGCCCAAGGAAAGGACAAACTTCTTCATCATTTGCAATATGTGATAGCAGTGCTAAGATGCCTGGGGTATTCTGTGAACGAAATAAAGTCCAGTCTAGTACCCTCTCAGGACATGTGCTTTCTGGGTGTGAGACTGAATACAGCATCCCAGATGGCCTTTTTGACCCAGGACAAACAAAAGAATCTTTCTCTTTACTTCCATCAATTGTCTCATCAGTCCAGGCTGACTGCAAGGACAGTCCTTCAAGCCTTGGGGTTCATGGCATCTTGTATTCTGGTGCTTCCCAATGCCAAACTGCATATGAGGAAGCTGCAATGGTATCTCAACAATGTATGGACACAGCACTGCCAAGATTTGGACACTGTCATTCAAATAATACCTTGCATTCAAAAGGAATTTTTGTGGTGGGCTCAGGAATGTCACCTAAACAAGGGACCCCTTCCCCTGTTTGGGGCCCCCGGGGCCCAAAGGAAAGGGCGAAGGGTCAGAAAATTCGTAAAAAAAAAAAAAAAAAAAAAAAAAAATAAATAAATAACCCCCCCCCCCCCCCCCCCCCCCCCCCCCCACAAAGGAAAGCCTAGGGGCCAAAGCTTTTTGGAAAGCTTTATCCCCCAAAATGGAAAAAGTTGGATAAAAAAAAAAAGACCAAGTGGCCCTGGCCAGACCCTTTACCCAAAACATTCTACAATATTTCCAACCCTTTTTTTTAAAAGGGCAAACTGCACTCCCTGGAAGCTCTCCTTGCCCTAGAGAATGCTGACATCGGTGCAATTACAGAGATGTGGTTCAAGGCTGCTGAAAGCATCGCAACAGTATAAGACTACAATGCCTATCACACATTCAGACCACCCTCCGAAAGGAAAAAACAAAACAAAAAGAGGGGTGTTTCTATTTACATAAAAAGCAATCACACCTCTAGATTGGTCAAGCAGGATGACTTGTTTGAGCTACTCCATGTCCAGCTGACCATAGGCAGAATCCCGCACCTTATCATTGCTAGCAACCTTGAACCATGAAAACCACTTTGCATACCTAAAGTTACTAGAATCATTTACCATTCAGCTCAACACTGTACTTGTGGGTGATTTTAACTACCCTCCATAAATTGGGAAACGTCTATGACCAGTAACATGCAGGCTAATAGATTCCTGGACTTTGTCAGTGCAAATGCTCCGGAACATCTGGTCTGCTTTCCCACTAGGGACTCAAATTTCCTTGGCATAGTACTCACAAACATGGGGGAGCATTGCACCCCCCCCCCCATAATGTCCTCATTGATAAGACTGGATCATAAAACGGTCTCCTTTAAAATAAATGTAATGGTAGCACCCCCATCAAACTCTAAAACCCTAAAGATTTTTTCCAAGGCAAATTAACTTCTATTAAGTGATAGCATGTGTAATTTTAAGCCACCCTGGTGAATCCCTGGCATAAATAAACTGTACAACAAAACAAGGAAATTCCTTTCTAGAAATAAGTGGGAGGATACACAACAGAGAAAAAAATCCTCATTAGTCTGAACAAGCAGATCAAGGAACTAGTTAAGTCTTCAAAAGCTAAATACAAGACTAAAATAACCACCCAAGCACAGGGTAACCACGAAGCATTTCTAGTTATGTCCAAAATCTTAACAGAAATAGTCAGCAATGTGAGTTGGCTGTAGCTAGCCCTACCTATCCTCAGGCAGAACAAATAGCAAACCTTCTGGCCAATAAATTTGGCTCATATTTCACCCCCTCATCACTTCTAGTCACTCCCCTTGAAATACCCCATGCCATTACTTTGCCTGTTATCACAAAAGAGCAGGCTGTCACTGTGCTCTCTAAAGCTAGAAACATGACATCAGTGGACGCTGACAGAATTCCAGGGTGCCTATTAATTAGCTTGAAACATGACCTAGCAGACCCACTTGGATCTCTGTTTAACTACAGTCTCCAGACAAGCTTTGTCCCATTAGAGTGGAGAACAGCAACAGTCATCCCTCTGCATAAGGGGAGACCATCAAGTGACCCAGGAAACTACCAACCCATAAGTCTGATTAGCCTCTTTTGTAAGGCTATGGAAAGGATTATCATGGACCTGATTAGCAATGACATAGGACATCTCCAAACTCCAGACCCAACCCAGTTCAACTTCATCAAGGGCAGGTCCTACCTTTTCAGTCTGGTGAACTTCTTGAGAAGGTCATCAAGGCCATGGATGAGGGTAAGAGAGTGCATACCACCCACCTTAACCTGGCCAAGGTTTTTGATGCCGTACACCACTTGGGTATTATAAACTCACAAAATTAGGCATAAACCTCTATGTCACCAGATGAATAGCCAAAATGGTTTACAGATAGGACATATGTTATTAGATTGAGGCAATCCACATCCAACAAGAGGCCAATCACCAGTAGAGTACCACAGGGCTCAGTGCTGAGGTCCCTTCTGTTTGGGATATACGTCTCAGACCTCAAGATAAAGATAGATGGCCTTTGGCTGACCAAGTTTGCTGTTGACTGCAATGCAAGTTGGGGGCAATCATTGGGGGCTGGGAGGGTGGCCTAATGGTTAAGGTGTTTGCCTTACAAACACAAGGTGCAGGGTTTGAGTCTCACAAGGGATAATTGGCTAGGCTTAAAATGGCTTGCAAGGGCAGTTAGCCTAGTACTAATCTATGAATCTATGAACCAAACAATGCTGATGTCCTACAGAAAGGTCTGACTCAGACTTATGATTGGTGTCAGAGCCATGACCTCAAACTAAATGCAAAGAAGTGCACAACAGTACCATTTGGCAAATCAAATACCCCTGCAAATTACAGCATTGATAACACCCCCCCGAAGAGTGGACCCAGTGGTGAGAGATCTGGGTACTCAGATTGTAATCTGAACTTTGACCACTATGTGTCCACAGTGGTGAGGAAATCCTTCCATGACTATGTGGTTCAGTTTATAAGTAAGGACATGGCATGCAGAGCTAAGGATGTCATAGTACTACTGTGCTCGGCCCTCATCAGACCAGTAATCAAGTACAATGCAGCCTTTGGCATGTATATTGTCAGGCACGGACAAATACAGGGTATAACCAACATGTCGTTTGTGGACCAATTAAAAGCCCTATCAATGTATTCAGTTTCCTACTGATTACTGAGGGGGGATCTGTGCCTGACCTACAAGGCAGTGTCGGACCCAGCCCTGATGGAAATGTTGCAAGTTCGCAAAACTAACTGCACGAGGGTTACCCACTCCAAAGATCTTAACCTGATCTCTGACATAAACAGATCATGCTGGAGAGACAGGTATGTGTCCCAGAGATTGCCCATCCTCTGGAATAGGCTTCTTATTCACTTGAATCAGAGCCCTTCCCTGACCATCTTCAAGCAAAATCTGAATGGATGGGAAATCGCAAATTCACTCCTGTGGTGGCACCCATGTCTTTTATGGACAGAGGCAGTCTGCAAAAATTGTCAAAATCCTGTTTGCTACCCTTGTTATCTTTCCCCTAGAAACTGGCTCTGCTTGTAAGGGCTCTTGAGCCATTAGTGTAGTAATCTTTTATGAATGTATGAACTTATGAAGTTCGCCTCCTGGAAAACCATATTCATAACAACTTTTAGTTCCAGAATGATTTTTTAAATGACTGCATTAATTTGCATGCAGCCTTTACTTTTTTTTCACAAAGATAGGCCTGAGAATAAGCCTATATTCATGTAGGAGGTGATTTCTGAAGGAAATATGAATTAGTCTGTTTAGCTCCCAGTTTGTCAATACAACAAAATAAATGTTGCAGTTTTGCACAAAGTGCACACTATGGATATACATAGACATAAGGTAATGCACAGAGCAAACTGCTAATGTTCTTTGTGTTTCACTGTTGCAGTCATCACATTAGGGTTATCCCTGCTTGGGTAGCCCTCGGCCGGCCTAAATACCATAGACTTAGTATTTCTGCGTCGGTTGCTGTCGCTTGAAGACTGACGTCAGGTTGTCAGTGGTATAAATGAAGGCAGCTGACACGGGTCTATATTAAAATCTTGAAATCTGACCATATCGAATACGATATTGTTGACACAAGAATACTGAAAGTGCACTACATCGAACGTTTAAATGGAAAATCTCCATAGGGGGAGATTTCTGTTTACTTCAATGTAGTGGGTTCTCAGAGTTGATATATTTAAGTAGGGGGGTGTGGGGGGAGTGCACACACTATTCAAATTTTTTTTTTTAATTTAGTATTTTTTTTTTTTTGGTTTCGATGGTTTAAGACTTTGATCACTTAAGTTCGATTTTTAGTGATTCGAAGTTTTAAACCTTCAAGATTATAATATAGTCCCAGCTGACACCATTACATCAGTTTTTGTTGCCGTGGAGCCCAAAGCAGAAGCAGTTTGCACGAGTGGCGTTTGGCCGCTACCTGAGTTTTGTTTCCAAATTGAAGCTGAAGTCTTCGAAAGCTAAGTACCCCATTGGGGATCCTTTTTTCTTGCACTAACCAATGTCAGAAAAAGTTAATAATTGTCTTGCCTGTGGAAAGCAAATACCACACCGGGACTTCCACTCCTACTACGTCACTTGTCTAGGCCCAGACCACGACATCCCTCGTTGTCTGTTCTGTGCTCTGTTTAACACCAGAACTATTCATCGTCAGGCCCTTTTTGTAGCCAGATATTTTCGTTTACAGTCCTCGAATTCTGATATGGCTTCCATAAGCCATCCGACAGCAGATCTTCTAAAAAAAACGTAAAGATAAAGACAGAGACAGACCACACAGGACTAAATATTCTGACAATGCTACTGCCAAGCTAGTCATCAGTCCTGCGGAATTCAATGGGGCGCTTTCGCAGCCCCTGATGGCCAATTCATTTAATTCGCAGGCCTCTACCGAGACCCTTTCAAAGTCCGGTATGCCGCAGAACTCTTCTTCGTCTAAGGATCTCTACCTTGGA
This sequence comes from Protopterus annectens, assembly GCF_019279795.1. Lineage (NCBI taxonomy): Eukaryota > Metazoa > Chordata > Ceratodontiformes > Protopteridae > Protopterus > Protopterus annectens. Next base: position 445,002,387 of record NC_056726.1, read on the forward strand.
TGGGTCCAGAGCAGCTGTGCAGGCACCGGCTTCTGAGGAAGTCCTTTGCAACACCGAATCCAGACATAAACCGACACCTTCTTTCACGGCTACCATTCTTTCTAAAACAATCATGTTCCTTAGGTCCAGGGGTCGAACCACCCCCAACAAACCAATGTCCAGCCCTTCTTTGGCACCTGCCCCCTTGCCTCAGTCACAAATGCTTAAAGTGGCAGAGGACCTTATCATACTGATTAGGGGAAGCTAAGCCACTCCCTCAAAAAGAAAAAGAGTTCTGCCTCCAGAAGTTTTGTCTGAACAAGAGTCAGATGAATCTGATGCATCTGACTATGAAGACATACAGCCCCTCTCTACATATGAGGATTCTTATGCAGAGGAATATATTCTTTCAGCCTCTCCCCCAGAATATTTTTCCTTTGGGGAAACCCTGCATACTTTAAAGGAGCACTTCAAATGGGAGAGTCAAGACTATCCACAGTATAAAAAGATACTCAGAATGTTCCTGGACCTTCCACAGCACAGGCCTTTAGCCATGCCCCCAGTCCTAGATGTGGTGGATGATGTCTTCCTTGAATCCAGCTTGACTGTAGACACCTTTCCTCCTGCTCCCAGAAAGCCAGACAGGTATTAGAGTCCCTGACTCTCACAAATATCTCTTTAAAAAAGCAACAGCAGACCCTGAGGTCATTACTTAAGACCCAAAAGGGGTTAAAGCTACTTCAGCTAAGAATCCCACCCCCTCATACAGGGATTCCAGAATAGTGGACAGATGGGGTAAAAAAGTGTACACTTCAGCTACTCTTGCTATTAGGGACTAAATTGTCAGTTCCGTATGCTTAAATGTCAGCAACATACCTTGGAACTCCTTAAACAAAAAATTTCCTCTTTTCCCGCATGGGCAGAATCTAAAGATTTACAGGAATTAATGCACTCTGCTGGTTAAGTAACTAAACACACTTTGCACTGCAGTTTTGATGCCCTAAAAGCTTCTTGCAGGGCAGCAGTCACTGGATCTGTCATTAGAAGACATGCATGGCTTAAGGAACAACCCCTGCCAGACCATGTCAAATCAACATTGTTGGAGGCACCCTTGCACAAAGATAACTTATTTGGTACTAAAGCAGAAGAGGTGTTAATAAAGATGGAAGAAAAAGCAAAATCTGTGCAGACTGTTAATTTCTTACAGGTGCAGCCCCCTAGGTTCAGCAGGCATTTTCCTTCCAAGCACTTGTCCTTTCCTGCACCTAGTAAGCAGGGCCAGCCTAGGCCCAGTGGAAACAGACCTCCAAGACAGCAGTCCCATGGGTTGGAAAGATCTAGGCAGTGGACTGCCTCCACTTCAAAACTCGGGAGTTCTAAGCCTCCCCTTATGGCAAAAACTCGCAATGACTCACCCCCTCCCTCCCTCACCTCTGCCCACCATCACATACTCCTAGGAGGAAAACTCTCCTTTCACTCGAGCACCTGGTCCACCATTACCAAGGACCATTGTGTCTCAGGGGTACAAATTCTCCTTCCACACCCTTCCAACCCCAAAAGGGTTCCCAGATCTACCACCAAATCAATGGACAGAGGCTCAAAAGCAAATCCATACCCTGCTGTCCTTGGGAGCAGTAGAACACATTCTTGCACAGCAGATAGGCCAAGGCTTCTACTCCAGACTTTTTCTGGTACCCAGAAAAGAGGGCACCTGGCGCCCCATCCTCGATCTATCCATTCTAAACACCTTCCTGGTGATCCCAAAATTCAAAATGCTCACCCTCCAGCAGCTGCTACCCATGCTGTCCAAGGACACTTGGCTAGTCACCCTGGTCCTAAAAGAGCCCTACCTCCACATTACCATCAGGGAGTCCTGCAGAAAATATCTTCGCTTCAGGGCAGGATCTCAACACTTTCAGTTCTCTGCACTTCCCTTTGGCTTATCTACTGCCCCCAGAGTTTTCACAAAATACCTGGCTCCGACCATTGCTTTTTGCAGACAAAGAAATATTCAAATTTATCCCTACTTAGATGACTACCTTATTCAGGCAGACAGCCAGGGAAAGGTGGTGTCAACACTTTCAAGATATGGAAACTCTTTTACCTATTATTCCTTCCCTGAGGGAGGAATTTCTTTGGTGGGCAACAGCCTGCTCACAGAACAAGGGACTGCCCTTCTCCCCTCACCATAGGTTGGTACTAGGCTATCAGCCCTAAGGCCTATACAAGCCTAGCCATAACAATTCCCTGGCTATTTCTTCCCACACTATTTACTTCCCTGGACCCCTGTCTAGCAGGGAGACTGACGTGATCCCCGGGATGAATTTCCTTTCTCCCATCCAACCATCAAGGTTCCTTTTGAAGAGGGCCAAAGAGGCACTCTGCTTGACATGTATGTGCAGTCTATTCCAGAGTCTGGGGAGTCTCTGGGTCAGGAACCTATCCCTCTAGCATGTTTTGTTTATTGTGATGACAAGGTTTAGATCCCTGCAGCGTGTGGATCTGAGGGATTGGGATTTCTTTAAGTATAGCATGTCCAACAGCTGTGGGTTTGACATGGCCTTGTATGTTAAGCAGAGATCACCTCTGAGTAGACGATATGCGACAGAGTATAGCTGGAGCTTTTTAAGGCGGTCAGCATAGGGCATCTGCTTTAGGCCTGTGATTCTTTTAGTGAGGTATTTCTGCGGCCTTTCCAGTTGTTGCAGATGTCTTGAGAGGTACATACAAATGGGACATTGTATTCTGTAATGGGTGTAATGAGGGATGAGTACAGTGGGACAATGACCTCCTTTTTTCTCGATGAAAATCCCTTAGTGAAGAGGTGTGCCACATAGAAGGATTTTCTGACTGTTGTGGTGATGTGGTTATCGAAGGTGAGACCACTGTCCACCTGTGTCCCTAAGTCTCTTATCACACTTTCTGTGTTTAGTGTACTGCCACCTATGTGGTAATTCATGGGTACATGTTTTTTCCCAAAGGGGATAACTATACATTTCTTGGCATTGAGCTTGAGCCCATGGCTCTGGCACCAAGCATCTGTTTCTGTAAGGTCCTTTTGTAGAGTATCCACATCATTTGGGGATTCAATAATGGCTCCCAGTTTGCAGTCATCTGCGAACTTTGTTAGCCATAGTCCCTTAGTGTTGGCCTGTACTTCAGAGAAGTAGATGCCAAACAAGAGCGGTCCTAGGACTGAACCCTGAGGTACTCCACTTGTCTGGAGCTGGATTTGGAGTCTGTTACTTTTACAGTGTGGGTTCTGTCAGTAAGCCAGTTGGCAACCCATTGGGAGATGTAGGGATTATTGCCCAGCTTAGTAAGTTTATCTATGATTCCAGAGTGGGGGATGGTGTCAAAGGCCTTGGCGAGGTCTAGGTAGGCTGTGTGGACCACCTTACCCTTGTACATGGCTCTGGAGACTGATTCAAAGAAGTCAGTCAGGTTCAGGAGATATGATCGGCCCTTCACGAAGCCAAACTGGGTGGGGTCCAGTGTTTGAAGGTTGCCAATGTCTTTGTTTATAAGTTCCATGATAATACGCTCCATGGCCTTGCAGATCAGGCTCATCAGACTGATGAGACGGTAGTTTCCGGGATCCAAGGTGGATCACCCCTTGTGGAGTGGGATGACTGTAGCTCTGCGCCACTTAGTGGGCACGAAACCTGAGGTGAGGCTATGATCAAACATGACACTTAGGTGAGGTGCCAGTTCATATTGTAGTTCATGTAGTACACAACCTGGAATGTCATCTGGTCCCATGGATGCTGTATTCTTAGCTTTACAGAGTGCATTTTATACCTGTGTGGCCATTATTACCGGAATTTGACAATCTTCCGGTATTGAGATGTTCGTTTAGGGGGTGAGAGGGGGGTGAAGTTGGCACTGAATCGTTCTGTCAGGATATTGGCAATATCCTTGGGATCAGTATATTTAATGCCATTCTGTTGTAGCTCAGAGCAGATCTGAGCATTGCCATTTAGATTCTTGACATAGTTATAGAATAAATTGTGATTGTCTTTGGAATCTTTGGCAATTTTATTTTCGTAACTAGCTTTGGAGGATTTTATGAGGGATCTCAGTTTGTTACTGAGGCTGGTAAGGAAGTTTTTGGCATCCTGGGATTTTCCTCTTTTCTGCAGCAGTTTCTTCCTTTTGTTGTAAAGTTTGTTTATGGCAGGGGACCACCAGATTGGCTTCCTTTTTTTGGAGGAGAGCATCTTGGTTCTATTTGGGATGGCACGATTCATGCATGAGTGGATGTGCCCGCACAGTGCCTTAGTGTAGGATTCAGCAGTCAGACTTTCAGTTTCTGTCTGCATGGGTGTCATGAAGTTTGTCACTTCTGACTTGAGTAGCATGAAGTTGGCTTTGGAGAAATTTTTTGTGGAGGTTTCCTTACTGGGGTGTGGGGGTGGGATGTGGATGTTAAGGGTGATTAGTTTGTGGTCAGACCTAACTAACGAGGGTGTGACCATAGGTGTGGAACATCGATTTCCCATGTTGGTAATGACCAGGTCTAGGATATTGGAGCCCCTGGTGGGACTATGGATTAGTTGATCCAGGGTGTTGGAATTTATGAATTCCAAGAACCGTTGGGCAAAGGTGTTGGTACACGAGTAGTTTTCCCAGTTAATGGCAGGGTAGTTAAAATCACCCAGTATTAGTGTGTTTAGTTCTATCTTAATATTTTCCAGTACGTTTAGAAAGGTGTAGTGAGAATCTTGGGGCGTGGTGGGGGATCTGTAGCAAGCTACAATTTGGATTGCAGTCTTACCTAGTGTTAGTTGCACCTGGAGAATTTCAGACGCATTGTGTTGGGCAGTTAGCCTGGTGGTGTGAATATCCTTGGTGTGAATATGGACACTCCTCCAGCTTTAGTGCTTCGGTTCTGGTTTGTTGGCCGAAAAGTGAGGTAAGAGTTGTAGCCTGGTATTGCAGGGGTGCTCTCTGGAGCCTTGAACCAGGTCTCAGTTACTGCACAGATATCGATGTTCTCCATTTTTAGGAGTGCCTCGAGAGAGTGCATTTTGAGGTTTTGACTTCCAGCATTGAGTAGCATTACCTTCAGATTATGCATGCTTGTACCTGTTACGGTGGTGGTTTTGTCCTTTGAACTTTGCCTAAAAAAGGCACTATAGGGGTGGCAAGAGCCTTAGCCAGTAACTTGAATAAGTTACAAAAGAGAGTAAAATCCCATGAGTGGAGGAGCTCCCTGGTCAGCCTCAGTAGTTACGAAAACAAAATTGCCACTGATTCTAAAGACAACCACAAAGCATTCTATAGCTATGCGAAGAATCTCAATGGCAACACTCAGATCTGCACTGAGTTACAGCACAATGGCACTAAATATACAGACCCTACTGATATTGCCAACATCCTGGCAGATAGGTTCAGTGCTAACTTTACCCCCCTCTCACCCACTAAAGAGCCCATCTCTATACCGGAAGAATGCAGAGTTCCTGTAATCACGGCTGCACACATAAAACCCACACTCTCCAAAGCCAAGAACACAGCATCCATGGGACCAGGCAACATCCCAGGCTGCGTTCTACACAAACTACAGAACGAATTGGCACCCCACCTAAGTACCTTGTTCAATCATAACCTCACCTTTGGCTTTGTGCCTGCTGAATGGCACACAGCGACTGTTATCCCACTCCACAAGGGGGTGCCACCACGGACCCTGGGAACTACAGCCCCATTAGCCTGAGGAGCCTGGTCTGCAAGGCCATGGAACATATCATCATGAAACTTTTAAACAAAGACATTAGTAATCTCCAAACTCTGGACCCCACCCAGTTCAGGTTTGTAAAAGGCAGATCATGTCTCCTAAACCTGATAGACGTCTTTGAAGCAGTCACCAAAGCCATAGACAAGGGTAAGGTGGTTCACACAGCCTATCTAGATCTTGCCAAGGCTTTCAACACCATCCCCCACTCTGGAATTATAGATAAACTCACTAAACTAGGTATAAATCCCTATGTCACAAGAAGGGTTGCCAACTGGCTCACTGACAGAACCCACACTGTGAAAGTAGCTGACTCTAAATAAGACTTCAGACCAGTGACAAGTGGCGTACCACAGGGTTCAGTCCTGGGTCCTCTCCTGTTTGGTATCTACTTCTCTGAAGTGCAAGCTAACACAGAAGGTCTTTGGCTAATGAAGTTCGCAGATGACTGCAAACTAGGAGCCATAATCAAAACTCCTAACGATGTGGACATCCTACAAAAGGGCCTCACTGAGACAGATGCCTGGTGTCAAAGCCATGGCCTGTAAAACATGTATTGTTCCATCTGGTACATATTGTACTTTTCTGTCCAAAGGAAACACAAACCAAGAAAAACAAATGTAAGGTATCCAGACAACTACACAGCAGGTACTCGTAATGACAGTTTATTGGGTTCTCAATAAAACCACACTCAAAACACGATAGTCCACAGATTAAGCGCTTTCGTCGGAATAACCAACTTCATCAGAATACACATAATACAACTCAAAGAATTTAAATACGCTCCCAAAAGGCAAAAACCCTGACATCACATCCTACTGTTAGATCAGTTCCTGTCAACTAATGCACATATTTAAAGGAAATAATACCTGACTTAAATTGCCAAGAACTCACTGGTTGAAAAAGAAACCAAAAACTCACTGGTTCGTTCATCGGAGGTTTAAATTGCCAAGACATATGAAAAAATATACTCCCATATTGCAAATAAATATAAAAATGTAAACACACATACATATCACCAATGAATATAAGTGTATATAAACATATAACAAACAACTGCAAATACTGTGATACAAAAAATGGGGTAATAAACCCATGAAGTAACAAAAAACTTTTAAATATTTTTTAAATACTTTTTAAATATTTTTTAAATATAAAACAAAGCTCTTAGCTTCAACAAGGGCGTAATACTTATATGCTCGTTGATGCCAGGATATGAGCCGGCATTCAACTTAATTTGCCATTTTAACTCTAATAATTCTAAATAATCATCCACTGGGCCACCCTGGGGTCCCAGGTCCGCATGATCAATGGCAAAAAAACCTATGATTGAAAAGTGCATTGTTTTTATTTTTTGCATTTAATATCATATCAGTGCTCATATACTCTCTGCTTAAAGGCCCTTTTCGTTTTGCCCACATAAAATACATTGCATAACCCGCACTTAGCAATATATACCACCCTTTTCAAAAAAACAAAAAAGTTTTTTACTGGGGTAGATTCATTCAAAATTCTTGATAAATATATATTCACCCTCCATAACATATGGGAACTGCCCACACCTACCACATTTAAGGCATCCACTAGTTTTGTTCTCTTTCTTCTGTCTTTCCAAGAGTGCTTTAAAGCTATAATCTTTTTTTGTAGACAATCACTGGTTTATCCCCCTACAATTTTAGAGACATCCTGGTCCAGTAACATCACTGGCCAAAAATTCTAAATGGGTAAGCCATTGCATTCATTTCTGCTATAAGCACCATGGAAAACCTATCCCTAGGGGATCAGATCTCATTCCACCAGGGCTGCATTTACTCCTACAGCCTTTCTCAGAGGTGTTCCTACCAGGGATATTCTCGAAGCTGCTACCTGGATTTCAGTTCATACTTTCACCAAACATTATCACTTACCAATTTTCTCAAAATCCAGAGCTGGCTTTGCCACTGCTGTTTTGCAGGGCCTTATAGCTGGTCCTAATGCTGTATAAATCCATCCTCCCAACCATAGCTTTGGGAATCTACCCAAATGTAATGACTGCAACAATGAAACACAAAGAACATAATACAGTTGTGTACACTTACCATAAATGTAGATGCTCGAGTGTATTCACTGTTGCAGTCCTAGTTACCCTCCATCCAGCCACCTGTTTTTCTCTTACTATACCTCTGCTTTCCTTTACTATGCTTAAAAGTCTTTTTGGTGTATTTGCTTTTGTTTGGAGGTATATTTTTGTGTTTTTAATTACTTATATATTTCGCTCCCCATTTGGGGGGCACCTGACATCTGGGGCAAAAAAACTAATGTAATGGTGTCGGCTGCATGTTTTATACCCCTGACGACCTGACGTCATGGAAGAAGGGACAGCAACCGACATACGACCCAAGACTTTGTTAATCAGGCTGACTGAGGGCAACCTGCAAGCACATTACCCAAATGTAATGACTGCAACAGTGAATACACTCGAATATCTACATTTATGGTAAGTGTACACAACTGTACTGTATGATGGCAGCAGCAATTTTGGCCATACCACTGGGTCATATGCACATGCGGATACTGCAATGGTTATTGTTCACTCACTGTTCTTACCAAGAGCTCCCCATGTCTCACCAGATAATGATCACAAACTTCTGCAAGAAGGATCTTCAGTGGTGGTTGACCTCACTTCATGTTACGATAGGACGTCCATTTGTTTTAACCCCAACAGCGACCACAGTGACCACGGACGCTTCCCTAATAGGGTGGGGGAGAATTTTCAGGGAAGAACAGCCCAAGGCACATTGACCGAAGAAGATACACATCTGCATATCATGTCTTAGAGATCAGAGCAGTACTTTTGTCATTGTAGTATTTCTGGGACGCTCTTCCTCTGGGCATGATTGCGATTCAGACGGACAACATGTCAGTAGTCTGGAGGAATCAAGTCATACCCCCTTTGTCGTGAGGCCCTAAGAGAATGGCAGTGGGCTATATCCACCCAGCACTTTCTGTTAGCAATGCATTTCCCAGGAAAATCCAACGTGATAAGTAAGCTGAGCAGAGCAATTTTGTTGCCCCACGAGTGGTCCCTCAAGACAGAAATAGCGGACAGAGTATTCTGCAGGTGGGGCGAGCCTTGCTGCAATCTTTTTGCCAGTCACATGAACACAAAATGCAGACTCTACTTTGCCTTGATTCCCCCTCTGGGAGAAGCCCCAATGGATGCACTTACTCACGATTGGCCCCTGGGTCTCCTCTATGCATTTCCACCAATCCCGTTGATACCCAAGGTATTACAGAAAGCAAAAGCCATGGGAAGGACCATTATTCTAATAGCTCCTCATTGGCCTCATCAGATTTTGTTCCCCTTCCTTTGACTTCATCTTTTGGAGGTCCCCTGGATTCTGGACCCAGTTCCCTTCCTTCTGACGCACTCAGCGGGGGAACTTCATCCCTCTCTGCAGTCCCTGAAGCTGACAGCTTGGCTGCTCCAATTCCCATCATAGCCAGGTTCCATAACCTTTCCAGTGGGATGAAGCACATTCTTTTATCCTCTCATAAGTCCTCTACGAGGAAGCTATATTTGAGCAAATAGAAAAAATTTTCTATATGGGCCTCTAAAAACAATATTGATCCTTACCAAGCCCCTATGGCCTGTATACTAGAATTCTTGACCATGATATTCAATAAAGGTGCTGCAGCAGCAACAGTCCATGTTCAACTTGCTGCAATTTCTAACTTTCATCTGGGATTTGAAGGATTGAATATTATGTCACACAAATTATCCAAAGCCTTTCTCAAAGGACCTTTCATATTAGTCCACCTGTGAAATCTCCCTATTCCCCATGGAATCTAAATTTTATGCTTTCTCACATTATTCTTCCTCCATTTGAACCAGCTTTCTCATGTGACCTTAAATTTTCATCATGGAAAACTATCTGTTTAGTGGCTATTACTTCTGCCCGCAGAGTGTCAGAGCTTCAGGCCTTGTCTATTAAACCTGCTTACTTGATTTTCCATGCTGACAGAGTCTCACTTCGAACAAACCCCTCCTTTTTGCCTAAGGTTTGCACTGAAATTAATCTCAACCAAATTATTGATTTGCCAGTTTTCTTCCCTAATCACTCCAACAATCTAGAGTACATGCTGCACAAACTTGATGTTCACAGACAGCTCAGATTTTATTTGGATAGAACAAAAGATTTCAGGAAATCAAATCAGCTTTTTGTTTTCTTTTCAGACTCCAGGAAAGGTATGCCAGTGGCTAAAACACCTCTGTCTAAATGGTTATCTGATTGTATCACCTTTGCTTATTCAACTGCCAATATGCCCTTACAGCATAAAATTAAAGCTCACTCAACCAGAGCAGTTTCTACATCATCTGCTTTTTCTGCCAGACTTCCTATTGATAACATTTGTGCAGCAGCCACTTGGTTGAAACCTCATTCCTTTATCACTCATTACAAAGTTGACAGGGCCTCCTTTAGATCCACAGTCCTGAAAAATGTACTCCAGTGAGCCACCCGAGGTAGATGGTGCTTGGGACGCTACCCATCAGTAAGAATGAACGGCGAGATAGAACAACTTCTTATAAAGAAGTTATGTACTTAACATAACATTCCATGTGAGTTGTTCATCTCGCCTTCATTCTTACATCCCTCCCTCCTACCCCTTCCTGGGCTTTCAGAAGACCGAGATGCTAGATCCTTCCTGGTCACTCAACTCTTCTATACTTTCACTCTTATGGAGTTATAGAATGACATATGGTATTATTTTACGCAGCAAACAAGATCTGAGGTAACTCTCGGTGCATCATGGGATAGGGACTTGGCCTTGAACTATTTGGAAACCTCGAGCTTTGTAGTAGGCCAACTTGTAGCCGAGGGATCGGCTCCCAACCCATCAGTAAGAATGAAGGCGAGATGAGCAACTCACATGGAGCATTATGGTAAGTACATAACTTCTTTATAACAACTGTAGTTCAATAAAATCAAGAAACAGTACCAATAACAGCAAGGAAATGGTGTACATCATAATTGCCTTGTCATAACCATTGCAGTAGAGCTGAATGCATTGAGTCTGTAAGGTAAGGTTGCTGCAGTCAAGTATAACACTGTAATAGCTGTAGAATGCAAATCTAATGGCTGCAAACTGTATTGCTTAACTCATAGTACTGTTCAAGGCTTTCCCTAGGCCAATACCTGTAACATAATGCTCTGTCTTCCACAGAAGTCAGGTAATAAAGGTATATGGGTGAGGTAGTCAACTCCCTGGCCAGGTATTGTGTGTTTGGACTTGACAGATATTGCAAACCAATACCAATAGTGTGTGTTCACCAGTATTGTTGAAAGTAAAATAAACTGTAGTAATATATGCCGTATGGTTGTATACCATGCATGTGTGTTCTATTGGCACTGCAGTCTAGTAAAGCACTGTAACAGTACTAGAATGCTAGAGTAAAGTCCTGTAACTTGTATTGCACAATTCGTAGTATGTTTTCAGGTGATCTCCAGGCAAATATCAGTCACCCTGTAGTCAGCAGTGACTCAGTAGCTCAGTCTGTTAAATTACTTGTACACTGTACATTTTTGCCACAAACAGTCCTCAGTTCGAATTCAGTGCTATGTAGCACTACATTTTCAGTATCATTTACGTAATGCTCACAATTTCTCTCTCTCCAAGAACACAAAAATGTGATGGGTGAGTTAGCCCATATTATATGCAGATGTTGTGTTTAGATCTCACGGAATGTTACACTCAATAGCACGAGTGTGTTCATCAGCATTGTTGATTCAGAAATAACTGTGTAATCCCAGTATGGTAGTGTCTCTTGCATGTCCATACTATTGCTGCAGTCAATTATTAAATTATTTGCAGATGTTCCCTGCAGTCACATCTAGTGGGTTCTACTCCCATGCCTGCCAACTAAGCCATGATGGCTGTCTAGTTTAATTACTGTACACAAACATGTCTCTCAAGTGTCACAATTTCTTGTAATGTAATTAGAGCTGACTAAACCATCTGTCACATGTTTACCAGATAAATTATTACATGGAATAGAACGCATTACCAATCCATTTATAGAGCACTCTTGTAGTTATATAGGTCCACATTATGTGTAACCGTTTTTACATGCATTTGTTAGTGCTTGGCCCCTATTGTCCCATGCTGTCAGCTTGAGAGGTACGTATGTGCTACAACAGCTGTAGGAGAATTGTATTCACTGTAATAACTGTAAGTACACACCTGTAGAAGTATGTATGACCAGTGTTGTCAGGGATATCAACTGCAGTGTCACTAATGGAATGTTTTTCTGTCTCTCTCCCCACCCCTTATCTTAATTTATTCATTATTGTGATTTATTATTATAATTTCATATTAATTTAATTTGTTTAACTATATTTTGGAAAATGTGGTTCATTATTGTTATGTTTTATTATGATTTAATATTAACATATTTTGTTAAACTGTTTTGTTGGCTTTATGGTTTACTTCACCATACTGACTGTTATGTTACATAATGTTGTATTGCACATAATATACATTAATATGTATTTGGATTAATAAATATGATGCTCCATTCTGTTACTACTAACAGTGGTTTGGTTGTTACTAACTGTAACTTATTGCTTTACCTCATTTACCACAAGCATGTCAAGGTAGGCCAGTTCCGACTGACCCCCATACCTTGCCTCAACTGGCTCTGTGGCACTAGGTCCCAGCACATCTGGGACTCAGACTGGTGGTGCTTCCTCTGCTGCTCTCCACTACTTGATGTGTCGGGTAGTTCTGCCCCAGGGGACGGGGCCCAGTCCCCCTCTGGAAGTGGTGGCAGAGGGAGAGTAGTCACCCGTGCTGAGCTACCAGTCCTGGTGCACGGGATAGACCAGTGTGGATATGACCAGCGTCTGCAATGGATTTGAGGGTATGCTGGCCAACCTGGTGGGTAGCATCTCCCTGGTGCCACCCTCCAGCACAACAACCCTCGGGGCAGTGAAGAAACAGTGCTGACAGTCCCATGGGTTGGGGATGTGAATAATGCTGCTGCCTCTGGAGGTTCCACAACACCCTCCCTATCCAAAATGTTCAACCCCCTCATGTGTCGCAAACCGCCCCTGTCGTCTGTCTTGTATGTTTGCAGATGCATCCTTACCTACCCAACTTACCTCCCCTTTGTCCCTTTCCCAGTATTCCACTCTCACCTTAAAAACAAAAATGGGCACCTGTCCCTAAAAAAAAAAAAAAATTGGCCCTTACATAGCTCTCCATTTCACACACATGTCCACTGGACACATGTAATTTGGTCCAATTAGGTTGACAATGCAGTTATTTTGTCCTCTGACCCCTCTGTCTGGAGTTTGACAGTCCAAATTCATCTACAAATTCTATCAAAGTGCACAGCTGTTGCTGTACAAGAAATGGATAGCTATGGTTCTTTCCTACACCCTTCCTGCACATCCGTACCTGCCTTTCACTGTTTTTCTCTATGCTTGCCCCAATTTCACCACTTCCTATCACCCCCTTTTTCTTTTCTTTATAATTTTTTAGTTCATAGCTGTGCAATGTGCCACTCAGCTTTGGTTATCTCAGCTAAGTAGAGCTGCAATGATTAAATGTGTTTATAAAATTTGTCAGACACATGTACAGAATAAACACTTCTGCCATGTCTTGAACCCAAGCCCATCACACCTACAGCACACTGCATTAACCTGCCACACAAATCTAGATTAAAACAGGTGTTTTCATCAAAACATAGTGATTGCCATTTACAATCATTAGGCGTGTCTCAGTGGAGCTGCGCGCAGCGCCTCACCAAGCAAACTGGAATAAAATGTAATGGGAAAAATGGGTGTGTACCTTGGTGAAATAATACACCACTAGACAGCCAAAGACATAATGATGGATGTAAGTGAGGCCTGTGATAGCAGGTGAATGTGCCCTTTTATCAACAACATGTGGAAAGACACCTCCTAAGGCATCAATGGCAAAGTACATGTTCATCAGGGACCCTGGTGCAGACATACAGCCATATAAAGCTATGCACATACTGATGGATGCAGGCAGTGTGTGGAGGTCACAGCCTGTATGTCTGCACAGATACCTTGCAAATACACCTGCTGTAGCAGTGACTCAGTAGCTCAGTCTGTTAAATGCCATGCAAACAGTACGATGTAATGGGATCCTATCTGGCCTACATTCATAACTGATGGGCTCAGAGCCGATCCATCGGCTCCGACTCGGCCAACTAGTACACTAGAACGAAGTCTCTTATTGGCTGGGCTACCCCCTATCCCAGGATGCACCACACCTGCTTCCCCAGATCTCGTTTGCCGCTTTACAAGCTGGACGTGGTCTCGACTTGGCTGGAGCTAAGTGGTTTCTTTTACCTTTTACTGGTCTTTGACCTTGGGTTTTTTTCTTCTGAAATTGATAAAAACAGCTGTTTTAACAGCTACTCTCTGTAATTGTGTGTTTGATAACTTTTTTGTGTGTGAAGTAATTATTTCGCTGTTGGGCAAGGCCCGTTTAAGTTAGAGGGCCTTTGCCCTACTTTTGAGAGTTTGTGTCATTATTTTTCTCCGAGCAAAGCCCGTTTAAGTTAGAGGGCTTTTGCCCGTTGTTATTGTTGTTGTTGTGCGTGCTTACTGTGTTCTCTTGTGAGGTAAATCTCCCTCTCAAGAGCTCGTGCCTTGTTTTCTCGCGCTCTATAGTTGGCGCTAACTTTTTGATATTAGACTGCTTTTCTTACTGTACAATATGTCCAAAGAGCAGAAGTCAGGATTTAAAAAATGCACTCGGTGCAATTACAAAATGTCTATTACAGACAGTCACTCGATATGCGTGTATTGTTTAGGGCCTAAACATCTACAGGAGACATGTAGTGTTTGTCATGCTTTCTCCTCTAGGGTTCTTCAAGAGCGCAAAAATAAACTGATCTTGAAGGGTCTTATTAAGCCCTCTTTCGAGGAAGCTTTAGATTCTCCTATTACCTCTAAAAAGAAAAGATCGTCGGCTCCGACAAGTCCGTCGGAACCGACTGCTAAAAAGCAAAAGTCGACCTCTTCTTCCTCGGCTCCACTGACTTCGGGGTCGAAGGGTCTGCCTCGATGCCTCCTTCCTCGGCTCCATTAGTTTCAGAGCCACAGGTTGGAGTATCGAGAGGCGAATCACCTCCATCGGTTCCAGTGGTTTCGGAGCCGGTGGAGGTGTGCAGCTCAGACTCTTCCCCCTCGGCTCCGAAGAAAGCTCCTTCGGCGCCGATGGTGGTCCATGCTGTGGTGGAACCGGCGCCGGTAGTGTTGGAGCCTTTTCGGAGCCGGTCCCCTACACTCTCGGAGCCGAGAGGAAAGTCTTCTCGTCTGTCTACCTCCTCTAAATCCTCGAAACTGTCGGATTCAGATTTGGATAGGGTGATTCAGAGGCTTTTCCAGTCTCCAGTTTTTGCTCAAATGGTCTCGGCTCCGGCCCAGTTGGCTTCGGAGCCGATCCCCCCTCCGAAACATTCGATTCCTCCTCCAACCTCCTCGGAGCCATTGGAGTCGGTGATGGTGGAGCAATGCGGAGCCGTACGGTCGGAGCCGAGACCCCTTCGAGGTCTATCGGCACCGACTATGGTTCCTACCCTGTCCTCGGGTTCAGGGTTTGGTACTCGGACTTCCTCAGCCGGGCCCGAGGGGAACACTTTGGGACTGGGTGCCTCGGTGCCTAGTCTTCCCCTCGGAGCATCGGCTGCCGGAATTCCCAGTGCCATCGTGGCCTCTAGACCAGTGATCTCCATGGAGTCTGGAGGTCCGGCCTTTGAGGCCATGAGGAGCGCGCTGGCCATGCCCTTGCCGGCTCAGCAGGCTTCCACCTCACCGTCCCTAGACCTGGAGACTGGTGCTTCTGTGTTGCAGTCCCCCGGCAGCTGGGCCCCAGGGCCTGAGGATACCCCCATCGGGGGTTCCCTTCTTCCGGGGGTCCGTCCAAAACTGCTTCGGACGAGCCCCCACGGAAGAAATTGTGCAAGAGGAAGCACGTGGACTCCCAAGATGAGTCTGTTACATGGGATACTGACCTCGATGACGCGGAAGGGTCCCCCAAATCATCTTCGGATGATATCTCTTTCTCAGATATCCTTGAGATTCTGAGACAGAGAGGAGATTGGCAGGCCAAAACCCCTTCAGCCGAGGAGTCAGTCTTCCTCAAGGCCTTCGGGGCCCAGCCCTCCGCCTCCTGGGTGTCTCCGCCCTTCGATGAACTCCTTGATTTGGTTTCTCGAAGGGCTTGGGAACACCCTGATTCTGTGGAACCGGTGCCTGCGAGACCTAATAAATTTCTTTCAGCCCCCCCCCCAGAAGGAATTTCTGACGAAAGGTGTTCCCGTAGATGCTATGGTTGTGGCTTCTGCCACACAGCAGGACGTGGCAGAGGCTTCAATGTCTATCCACCCTCCTAATAAGGATTCCAGGAGCATGGATAGGTACGGGAAGCGTACCCTTTCTTCAGTGGCCTTTACCTTACGGTCGCTGAACTATTTATGTCATTTTACCAGGCTCCAAAGGGACCTCCTTAAAGAGCTAAGTGACTCCCTCACTGGTAATCTACCTGAGGCGCTAGCCCCTACTGTTGGCGCCCAGATGACTACCTTGTTTTCCATCGTAAACTCGTCCATGAGGCTCATTTCGTATGCGGCCGAAGGGGCGAGTAGAGCAGCGGGAACAGGCGTTGCCCTCAGGAGACATGCCTGGTTACGCTTGTGTTCATTTGCGGAGGCCTTCAAGTCTTCCTTCGCCGGCCTTTGATGGGTCATCTTTGTTTGGACCCAAGGTGAAGGACACACTAACTCGGTGCGAGCAGGAGGGCAAGACCTTGACTGCCGTTGGGGCCCGCTTTTCCGCTCCCTCTAGGCCTTACCCCAAGGTCCAGAGAGGAGGGAAAATGTGGTTCAGAAAATCTCAGAGGTCTTTCCCTACTCCACCCAGTGATTCCCCCTCCAGAGGCGGGGGGGGGATTCAGGAAGACGCCACCCCAGAGGCGGCAGAGGCCCTCATAATTCTGGAGACCGCGATTCCTTTCGTGGTTCTTCCTACACTCAGCGTCCCTGAGTTGTTGCCCGACTGTGCAGCTCCGGAGCCAGTCGGGGGTCGTTTTGCAGAGCACCCACAAGCTTGGGAATCTATAACAAGCGATCAGTGGGTGCTTCGGATTATTACCGGAGGCTATCTCATCCCCTTCATCAAGCCCCCCCTTCCCTTAAGGGAAATCCCGGATGTGCCACCCAGTCAGCGGGATCAGGCAGCAATAGAGATTTCAAAGCTGCTAGAAAAAGGAGCCATCCAGCCTGTCCACACCGACCAGATCGGATCAGGAACTTACTCAAGATTATTTTTGGTGCCAAAAAAGACAGGGGACTTCAGGCCCATTTTGGACCTCAGTTCATTGAATCGTTTTGTGGAAAAGTCCAAATTCCGAATGGTCACCCTTCAATCCATTCTTCCACTGCTGGAGAAGGATGCATGGATGTGCTCCATAGATCTCCAGGACGCTTACTATCACATTCTGATAGCTCAAGAGTCCAGGAGACACTTACGCTTCCGCCTCGGAGTCAGTCATTTCCAATTCCGAGCACTGCCCTTTGGTCTCACCACAGCCCCCAGGGTGTTCACCAAGTGTCTGGCAGTGGTGGCTGCTCACCTGAGGAGTCTAGGATTCCAAGTGTTTCCATATCTAGACGACTGGCTCCTTACTGCCACCTCCGAGCATCTACTATTTCAGGCGCTCAACGCCACGTTCACCTTGGGCCGTTTCTTGGGAATTACATTCAATTGGCAAAAATCTGTACTACAGCCATCTCAGCGTATTACTTTTATAGGCGCAGACTTAGATACAAAAAGGATGCGCGCCTTCTTACCGGCAGCAAGAATTCAGGTTCTGCAAAACCAAGTCAAATCCTGTCTCCCCCTATCAAGAGCTCCGGCCCATCTGATCCTACAACTGTTGGGTTCGATGGCGTCAACTATACTCCTAGTCCCCTTAGCCAGACTACATATGCGAATTTTGCAGTGGCTCCTATCGGTTCAGTGGTCCTATCAGGAACTCCCCTTGAACCATTTGGTCATGATCACGGAGAGTTGCCGTCGGGATCTGCGTTGGTGGCTCCTCCAATCCAATCTCGACCAGGGGCGACCCTTTATTCCTCAACCCCCCGTTGCCACTGTGACCACGGACGCCTCCCAGGTAGGGTGGGGGGGTCATTACCTGGACAGGTCGGTCCAAGGCACATGGCAAATCCAGGAAACGCATTTGCATATCAATATCCTGGAGATGAGAGCTGTACTCTTGGTACTTCAAGCTCTCCATCATGCTCTCCCGCAAGGTCCGATTGCTATCCTATCCGACAACATGTCGGTAGTTTGGTATATAAACAAGCAAGGTGGAACCAGGTCTTACCCACTGTGCAGAGAAGCCATGAGACTTTGGCACTGGGCGGTAGCTACCAGCCGCTTTCTAATGGCAACGCACATACCGGGGAAATCCAATGTGATTGCGGACAGATTAAGCAGGACCATTCTGTTACCCCACGAGTGGTCCCTCAACCAAAGAGTGGCTGCGAAACTCTTCGCCAAATGGGGCCTCCCTTGCTGCGACTTGTTTGCCAGCCCCCACAATGCGAAGTGCAGAGAGTTCTTCACACTGATCCCCTCTCAGGGACAGATTCCCAGGGACGCTCTGACCCACATTTGGCCCCCCGGTCTTCTTTATGCCTTCCCTCCGATTCCCCTCCTGCTGAGGGTGATACAGAAGGCCATTTACCTGGAGAGCGAGATGATTTTGATTGCCCCGCACTGGCCTCGTCAAGTTTGGTTTCCTTTCCTACAGAGGCATGCGGTAGAAGGTCCATGGTTTTTGGACCCAGTGCCGGACCTGTTGACTCATCAGTCAGGACGGTTTCACCCGTCTCTCAGGTCATTGAAGTTGGCGGCATGGTTACTCCGCTTCCATCCTTAGTCCGAGACAATTCCCTTTCTCCGGAGGTGATCCACATATTGTCTTCTTCTCATAAACCTTCCACTGTCAAACTCTATTCCAGCAAATGGAAAAGGTTTGCCTTCTGAGCTCAGCAACGAGGTATAGACCCCCTTACTGCCCCAGTATCGGAGGTTTTGAATTTCTTGGCCTCTCTTTTTCAATTGGGCTCTTCAGTTTCCACCATTAAGGTTCAGCTAGCGGCTATCTCTAATTTTCATGCTTCTTTTGAACCTTCATTGATGTCTCACAAACTTTGTAAGTCTTTCCTTAAAGGAGCATGGCTCCTTAGGCCTCCAATATCCCACTCTGTCCCCCCTTGGGACCTAAATATGGTTCTTGCTGCCTTAACTGCCCACACTTTCGAACCAGCTGCTACCTGCGATTTGAAATTTCTGTCCTGGAAAACTGCCTTTTTAGTGGCCATAACTTCGGCCAGGCGGGTTTCAGAACTTCAAGCTCTTTGTTCTGATCCTCCCTATTTGATATTTCACAAACATAGAGTGTCCCTGAAATTAAATCCCTCCTTTTTACCAAAGGTAGCTTCTTCTTTCTGTATTCAACAGACTATAGAGCTCCCTGTGTTTTTTCCAGAGTTCTCTAATAACGCAGAATATACCTTTCATCAATTGGACGTCCATAGACAACTGCGTTTTTATTTGAATAGAACCGCTCAAACGCGGAAATCAAATCAACTGTTTGTTTCCTTTGCAATAAACAAATTGGGTCAACCAGTAGCTAAAACCTCCATAGCTAAATGGATTAAAGATTGTATCTCTTTTCATTTATTCACAGGCTAACAAAGAGCTTCCCTTTCCAGTCAAGGCTCATTCTACCAGGCAATGGCTACTTCTGTAGCTTTTCACTCCAAATTATCAATAGATGATATTTGTGCTGCGGCTACCTGGACTTCTCCGCACACTTTCATTTCTCATTACAAATTGGATGTGGTTTCTCGAGGCAGGGCTTCCTTTGGTTCCACAGTTCTCAGGAGTGTTTTCCAATGAGCCACCCGGGATTTAGGTGCTAGGGACGCTGTCCCATCAGTTATGAATGTAGGCGAGATAGGATCCCATTACATCTTTTAGTTATGTACTTACCATAACTTCGGATGTATGGGATCCATCTCCACATTCATACGCACTCCACCCTCCTTCCCCCTTCCATTGGGATTTAGAGGAGATGTAGTTCCATTTGGAGATCTTCTCTTGAAGAACTTTAGTTGGTTGTAGTGACTACTATTTTTTCTGTGTTTGCATGTATGTATGAAAGCAGGTGTGGTGCATCCTGGGATAGGGGGTAGCCCAGCCAATAAGAGACTTCGTTCTAGTGTACTAGTTGGCCGAGTCGAGCCCATCAGTTATGAATGTAGGCGAGATGGATCCCATACATCCGAAGTTATTGTAAGTACATAACTAAAAGTTTTGCCACATACAATCCTGGGTTCAAATCCAGTTTTGTGTTCATAGGTTATAGGTTCATAGGTAGGTACTAGGCTATCGGCCCAAGTGCCTATGTAAGCCAAGCCAACAAGGTTCCCTGGCTTACGCCACCCAAGAAAGTTATTTTCCTGTGCCACTATCGAGCAGAGACACAGAAGTGATCCCCGGGGTGTATTTCCTATTTGCATCCACTCATCAAGATTTTTCTTGAAGAGTGCTAATGAAGAACTTTGCTTGACATAGACAGGTAGCCTGTTCCAGAGTATGTGAAGTATGAGAAGTCTCTGGGACAGGAATCTATCCCTCCAGCATGTCCTGTTTATTGTGGTGACAAGGTTTAGGTCCCTAGAGCATGCAGCTCGGAGGGATTGGGATTTCGTTAGGTGTAGCATGTCCAACAGCTCTTATTTTCTATATTTGTCTGTTTTTCAATTGAGTTATACAGGATATAGGTCACATTAAGGTGGGAAAACTTTTGAAACGATTTATTGTGGTCTCATTTTTTTATATCACAAAAACCTGGAATTTTAACAGGGGTGTGTACACTTTTTATATCCACTCTATGTACTGGTGATGCCATGCTCACTTCTCAGATACGGAAAATGAGATAATAGTTGATGAACTAAGGCAGCATTATCAGATCCTGTTATCAAGAGGGAGGCATAACCGAGAACTGTGGGCTGCATTATGGGCAGACCTTGTGTGGGATGTTAATGAAGTTGGGCACTAGGACATGACCTATGAGCAGGTCTGACACCGTACCATGGACGTGGTGAATGCTGCATGACAAAGGGCATCTGATGTCACCAGGGATCATGCTGCCACCTGTGGAGGACCTGCAGCGGTACAACCACTCTCGGCCACAGAGGAATTCCTGGCGATCCTAGGAACACACGACAGCTCCCAGTCATCCATCACACCATACATCATGGAGGTGGGTGCCACAGTGTCCACAGCAGAGGACCGCCCAGGTAAGCTTACTGTGTTCACCAGTGTAATACTGTATCATGCACTGTGGAAGCCCATATATACCTGTATGTGGGTGTCAGGTCTATGTGCTTTGGGGGGGGGGGGTTGTGGTTTAAGCAAAGTTGTACACACATACTCAGAATGTCAACAGTGCAAACAGTAACTGCTGTACATGTGGGTATATGCGCATATTACCTTGTAGCAATACAACATTTGGTGGTGCTGACAGTATCTCTCCCTCACCTTTTCATAGGTCCATCAGGTGTTGCCCAAGCCCATGGTCCTGTACCTGGTAAGCATGATATGCGTCATATATACCATATGAAAGATAAGGGCTGCCATGTTGCCCTATGTACAAATGCTGTGTTTAGCCAGAGTAGAATATTTGCATGTTCCATTCTGGAACAGTTGTCTACAGTTCATAGACTGGGTAGTCACAGGTGTGTATTTTAACAAACATTAACACGTTTTCACTTATAGTTATGAGCGACTACGCAGCCTGGTGTACATGAGGCAATTACTCCAAGATGCCTGTTCAAATGCAGAAGGGAGATGTTATATACCTGAGGCAGTGACAGCAGTACTGGCATATCATTCTCAGGATAGGTGTACTGGGTTTTATGTTTAGTTCTATCCCATATAGTGTCATTTTGCATACCTTAGAGGTATATTGTACTGGCAACTTTAACTGGATGTAACTCAAGTGGATGTTATAAAGGCCTTGACTTGTATGTGTATGTTGTGAGATGAGAAGATGCGAGACTGGTAATGCAGTTTTGGATCCTCATCTGTATGAGTTTGTGTGGATTACCATACATAATAGTGCAGGTAATAATATACTGCTTTTGTCTTGGTTTTCACAGGTGACCAGGGGGGGGTTGGAGTATGTTGCCCTCACAATCTGTCAGTGTCTATCGGACTCTGATAATGATGGTGGCCATAGTGAGGCACAGGTGGGGATGTTCTTCGTGTTTCACTGTTGCAGTCATTACATTTGGGTAATCTGCTGGCAGGTTGCTCTCAGTTGGCCTGAATTCCAAAGTCTTGGGTCCTGCATCAGTTGCTGTCTCCTCTTCCATGATGTCAGGTCGTCAGGGGTATAAAACAAGCAGCCGGCGCCATTTTCTTTAGTCTTTCTTGCCGCACCGTGCCCAAAGCAGAAGCATTTCACAAGGGCCGGTCAGCCGACTCCTGAAATATTCGAGTTCGAGTTTCAGAATTGAAGTCTTCACTAAAGCTAAGTACCCCGTTGGGGAAACTTTTTTCTTGCTCCATACCGATGTCAGAAAAAGTTAATAATTGTATTACTTGTGGGAAGCAAATACCTCACTGTAGTCCTTGCCTAGGCCCTGATCACAACGTGCCTGGCTGTCGGTTTTGTGCTAGATTTAACCAATGCACTATTAAGCGTCGGTATATTTTTGCCTCAAAGTATTTTGGAAACAGATTTAACTACCCAGAAATGTCGTCAGATAGCAATCTGACTACCATAGTACATAAAAAACGCAAAGCAAAAGACAGAGACAGTCGAGATCCAAAACCAATGACACAGCTTCTCCTAAGCCAGTTGCCGGATCGCCGGTACTCGGTGAGGTGCTTTCACAGCCCCTGATACACGCTACTTTCGAGTTGCAGGCCCCTACCGAGACCCATGTGGAGTCCGGCATGCCGCGAGATACTCAAAGTATTGGACCCACAAATGTATCTCCCTCTGGTCCGGAGCCGCTGAGCAGGCACCGGCTTCTGAGGGTGTATTCAGGCCTCAACATTTTTATATCAAACCGATGACAGCCGCAAAACCAAAAACAAAAGCAACTTCTAAAACTAAAAAACTGATGCATGAGCCATGAGCACAGGCCACTATGCCTAAAAAACAGATGATCAAAATGGCTGAAGACCTTATTACCTTGATCAGGGGTTCCCATCCCCCTCCTGATAGGAGGCCTAGGCAAGACACTGATTATGAATCTTCAGATCAGGTTTCTATTTCTTCTGATTCCTCTTCTGATCAGGAATTCTTACCTCCCTATGAGGATTCTGATGCAGAGGAGTCTATACCATCTGCATCACCTCCTGAGGATTATTCATTTGGAGAAACCTTGCATACTTTGAAGGAGCATTTTCACTGGGAGAGTCAAGATATCTCAGAATCAAAAAAGAGGCTCAGGGATTTCCTTCTTCTCCCTCAGCACAGGCCTTTAGCCATACCCCCTGTTTTAGACATTGTGGATGATGTGTTTTCGGAGTCAAGCCTGACCCCTGACTCCTTACCTCCGGCTCCCAGCAAGCCTGACAGATAATACAGGGTCCCTGACTCACACAAATTTCTATTTAGAAACCCTGCTGCTGATCCTGAAACTATTTCACAGGGTCCAAAGGGAGATAAGGCCTCAACAGCAGAAAATCCTACCCCCTCTGACAGAGATTCAAGGGCACTGGATAGATGGGGAAAAAAGGTTTATACATCTGCAACCTTGGCAATTAGGACCTTAAACTGCCAGATGTTCATCGTGCATACAGCTGCAGTCATAACAGATGGGTTCTCCTGCCGTCAGGCGGGTCCTCGGTCGGCCGAATTCCAAAGTCTAGGTCCGGCGTCGGTTGTCGTCGCTTCTTCCCTGACGTCAGTGCGACAGGGGTATAAAGGAACCAGCCGACGCCATTTTCTTCAGTCTTTCTTGCCGCGCGGTGCCCAAAGCAGAAGCAGTTCGCAAGTGCCGGTCGGCCAGCTCCTGAGATTACGAAAATTTGGAAACCGAAGTCTTCTAAAAAGCTAAGTACCCCGTTGGGGAAACTTTTCTTGCCTCAGACCGATGTCAGACAAAGTTAATAATTGTATTTCTTGTGGTAAGCAAATACCGCATAAGGATTTCCATTCCCTCTGTATACCCTGTTTAGGCCCAGACCACGACGTTTCGGTCTGTCGCTTTTGTGCTACATTCAACAAACGCACTATTAAGCGTCGGGCGGAGTTCGCCCAGCATTATTTTGGGAAAGCATTTAACTATACTATGTCGTCGGATACTCTGACTCCGGTTTTGTCTAAAAAACGCAAAGACAAGGACCGACACACGAGGTCCGCGGCCTCTACTGAAACCACGCCAAAGCCGACTACACGTGGTCCGGTTCTCAGCGAGGCGCCTACGCAGCCCCTGATTACCGACGACACATCTTTGACGGTGTCTCCTGTACCCGAGGTCGCAGGCTCCTCGGCCCACACCCCGACTACAGATACCGAAGCCACTCTTGGCGTTGAAACACAGAATGTGGACAGGTCCACCTCCACTCAAAGTGTCTTCAGACCTTCCTCTTCTTTCTCCATCAAGGCTTTCACAAAGTCTAAAGCTACCATGCACTCTAAGAGACCAGCTACACAGGGACCATCTCCAGGCCCCATACCTAAGAAACAGATGCTTAAAATGGCTGAGGATTTAATTACTCTAATCAGAGGTTCTCAGCCCCCTCCGGACAAAAGGCCCAGAGTGGAGGAAGATTCCCCCTCCTCTGATCAGGGCTCCATTATTTCGGAGCACTCTGATGATCAGGAACAGTCTTACTCCCCTTTTGAAGACTCTGATGTGGAGGAGTCCATCCCGTCTATATCCCCCCCTGAGGATTACTCATTTGGGGAAACTTTGCATACCTTAAGGGAACACTTCCACTGGGAAGGCCAGGATTATTCGGATTCCAAGAAAAGGCTCAGGGAATTTCTCTTGTTACCCCAGCACAGGCCTCTGGCTATACTTCCTGTCTTGGACATCCTAGATGATGTTTACTCGGAGGCCTGCCTTAACCCGGACTCTCTACCTCCAGCTCCAGTTAAGCCTGACAGGTACTACAGGGTTCCTGACTCACACCAATTTCTATACAAAAGCCATGCTGCTGACCCAGAAACCATCTCACAGGGCCCCAAGGGAGTTAGGGCCTCCATTGCCAAAAATCCACTGCCTTCCGAGAGAGATTCCAGATCCTTAGAAAGGTGGGGAAAAAAGGTATATACCTCGGCTACCTTATCCATGAGGGCCTTAAACTGTCAGTTTCATATGCTAAAATACCAACAGTTTTTGTTATCACAATTGAAAAGTAAAATGTCACAACCTGAACAACCAGACTTGAAGGAGTTGCAGGATTTGATGCATAGTGCAGAACAAGTGGGTAAACATACCTTACAATGTGGTTTTGATGCTCTAGAGGCCTCATGTAGAGCTGCTGTTACAGGATCAGTCATACGTAGGCATGCCTGGCTCAAGGAACAAGCCTTGCCTGATCATGTCAAAGCTAAATTACTAGATGCCCCTCTTCAAAAGGATGTACTATTTGGTGCTAATGCTAAGGAAGTATTACGGAAAATGGAGGAAAAGGCTAAATCAATGCAAACTGTGAAAGAATTTCTACAGGTTCAACCCCCACGTTTTAGTAGAAATTGGCCTTCCAAAAACTGGTCCTTTCCTGCCACAGACAGACCCCAAAGAGGCAGATATAGGCGCCCGAGGGGCAGAGGACAATCCCAAGGATCGTATAGAGGCAGACAATGGCAAGCTCCTACACAAAGAGGTGGTGAGGACAACTCACAATCTTTCAGAAAGCAAACCCAATGACTTTCCCCTTTGCATGCCAACCAGGTCTCAAATGGCAGCCCCCTTAGGAGGAAAGTTGGCATTATTCTCAAAAAAATGGCATGTTGTCACAAGGGACAAATGGATCCTGGACATTATAAACAGAGGCTACAAATTCCATTTTCACACCCTTCCAAAAATGAGAGGCATGCCAAACCTGCCACACAATCAAAGGGCAGAGGCACAAAGGCAAATTTCAGATCTCATAAACATGAAAGCTATTCAAGAGGTACCTATGCAAGAACAAGGTCAATGTTTTTATTCCAGGCTATTTCTGGTGCCAAGGAAGGGAAAAGATTGGAGACCTATTTTGGATCTATCCATCCTAAACACATTTCTACTTGTACCAAAATTCAAGATGCTCACTCTACAGCAACTTCTTCCCATGCTGGGCAAGGAGTCTTGGCTGGTAACATTGGACCTCAAGGAGGCATACCTGCATGTCCCAATCAGACAAAATTGCAGAAGGTACCTCAGATTTCTTGCAGGTTCAACCCATTATCAATTCTCTACATTGCCCTTTGGCTTATCTACTGCGCCCAGAGTATTCACGAAATGCCTGGCATCAGTAATTGCCTACTGCAGACTTCAAGGGATACAAATATACCCTATTTGGACGACTGCCTGATCCAAGCGGACAGCAAGCACATTCTTCTGAAACATCTGGCTTATGTAATAATGTTATTGAACTCTCTGGGATTCACAGTCAACAAAAAGAAATCAAGGCTAATACCCTCTCGGAAGATAATTTTCCTGGGTGCCAATTTGGACACAAACACCCAGATGGCCTACCTCACGCCAGAGAAGCAGGGGCAACTAATTCAATACTTCAGAACACTAGCAAATTGCACCAGGCTGACTGCAAGGAAAATCCTGCAGGCTCTGGGATTCATGGCATCTTGCATCTTACTAATCCCATGTGCAAAGCTGCATATGAGGAAACTACAATGGTACCTGAAAAACATATGGTCTCAACACAGCCACAGTTTGGAAACAATAATACCACTAATTCCATGTCTACAAAAGGAATTTCTGTGGTGGGCTCAAGCATATCAAACAAACACAGGTCTTCCATTCAGCAAACCTCAAGCAAATCAAGTCATCACAACAGATGCCTCGGACTACGCCTGGGGGGTGCACATGACAGACCGGTGCATTCAGGGCAGATGGTCCCAAAAGGAAAAGCACCTTCACATCAATCAAAAAGAAATGCTAGCAGTAATAAATACTATTACAGCTTTCAAGGACCTTCTACAACCAGGTCAACTATTGATAAGAACGGACAACACCACAGTTATGTGGTACATAAACAAACAGGGAGGAACACATTCTTACCCCCTATGCAGACTGGCCATGTCACTTTGGAACATGGCCATGGACTTACAAATGGAACTACAAGCACAGTACTTGCCAGGCAAGGAAAACACGCTGGCAGACAACCTAAGCAGGAATATGACAGATCCACACGAATGGAAATTGCATCCAAAAGTTTTTACAGAAATAATCCAAGAATGGGGAAGGCCAGACATAGATCTCTTTGCCTTCCACAAGAATCATCAATTGACAAAATTCTGCTCAAGGATCTTCCATCCAAAGGCCTGGAGAGTGGACGCTCTTTCCTTCAGTTGCACATCAATGACAGTTTATGCCTTCCCTCCTCTTCCTCTGCTGCCCAAAGTTCTATTAAAGACCAAAGCAGACAGACCAAAGATGATCCTCATTGCTCCGGACTGGCCAAGGCAACACTGGTACCCACTCCTGAGGAGCCTGACGCATTCACCACCATGGACCCTGCATCTAATGCCTCTTCTTCTGACTCAGCACAGTTTCAAAACTCTTCACAGCCAGCTAAAAACACTCAATCTAGCCGCATGGAAGATTCCTTAGCATCACAACAGGCCCTACTCTCCAAGGAGGTGCAGGATGTCATTTTGGAGGCCAGAAGGCCATCAACTAGAAAAGCTTACTCTGCAAAATGGAAACGTTTTTGTGTCTGGAATGAGAAAAAGGGCCAGGATCCTGAAAACTGAATTTACCTCAGATACTACAATATTTGGCTGAACTGCTAAGCAGTGGACTTTCTTTCTCCTCCATCAAAATCCATGCCTCAGCCATTTCTGCAGAATACAACACTGATCCACCTTTATTCTCTCACCCTCTCTTAAGACAGTTCCTCAGAGGGGCTAAGAATTTAAGGCCTCCAAGGAAACAACCAATACCTACTTGGGATCTTAATTTCATTCTGGAAAAACTGACCTTGCCTCCCTTTGAGCCAGCTGCCTCATCAGATTTGCAGTATTTGTCCTGGAAAACAGCTTTTCTTCTGGCAATCGCCTCAGCTCATAGAGTTTCAGAACTACAGGCTCTCATGGCTGTCCAGCCTTTTATCATCTTCCATCAGGACAGAGTTTCCTTACAAACCAACCCGTCCTTTATGCCTAAAGTGGTATCCAGGGTAGCTTTAAATCAGGCCAGACATTTACCTACTTTTTATCCTAATCCTCAAAACAAAGGGGAGAGATTACTACATTCCTTGGACATCCACAGACAACTGCGTTATTATTTGGACAGAACAAAACCTTTCAGAAAATCAGAACAGCTCTTTGTGGCCTATGCGGTAGGAGCTCAAGGGAAGCCAATTTCCAAACAGACAATCTCAAAATGGATAGCCCACTGCATACGCTTTTGCTATTCCTTTCATGGCAAAACTGTTCCTACAGGCATTAGAACTCATTCCACCAGGGCCACAGCCACCTCTGCAGCCTTCCTCAGAGGAGTTCCTACCAAGGATATTTTGGAAGCAGCCACTTGGAGTTCTGTGCATACCTTTTCCAAGCACTACATCCTACCATTATACTCCAAATCTAGAGCAGGCTTTGCCACTGCAGTCTTGCAGGGCATTTTGGCTCCTCCTAGTTCCACCTAGTGCCTACCACCCCTTTCTTAGCTTTGGGATTCTACCCATCTGTTATGACTGCAGCTGTATGCACGATGAACATAGTACAGTTTTGTACCTACCATAAATGTAGATGTTCGAGTGCTAATACAGCTGCAGTCCAGGTTTTCCTCCCTCTTTCCCCTCTTGGGACAGGCCTATAGGCTAACACATCCTCTTACAACCTGATTGGGGTTTTCATTTATGATGTATTTGCTTGCAACTACTGTATTTTGATTATATTGCACTGCATTATCACACAAATTTATGTATTGCCTTCCTTCTGGGGGCACCTGACATCTGGGGCAAGAAAAACTGAAGAAAATGGCGTCGGCTGGTTCCTTTATACCCCTGTCGCACTGACGTCAGGGAAGAAGCGACGACAACCGACGCCGGACCTAGACTTTGGAATTCGGCCGACCGAGGACCCGCCTGACGGCAGGAGAACCCATCTGTTATGACTGCAGCTGTATTAGCACTCGAACATCTACATTTATGGTAGGTACAAAACTGTACTTTTTGTATGCTCAAGTATCAACAACATGTTATGAGATTGCTGAAACAGAAAATGATGTTGATTTCTGAATGTACATAAAATAAAGAATTGCAGGAATTATTGCATGCAGCTGAACAGGTTGGAAAGCAAACTTTGCACTGTGTTTTGATTCCTTAGAGAGCTCCTGCAGGTCCGCAGTTACTGGATCTGTGATTAGGAGGCATGCCTGTCTAAAAGAGCAAAATTTGCCTGATCATGTTAAAGCTAAATTACTGGATGCACCTTTACAGCATGATACTCTGTTTGGTATTAAGGCAGAAGAGGTTTTAAAGAAAACGGAAGACAAAGCTAAGTCTATGCAAATTGTAAAAGACTTCTTACAAGTGCAGCCACCATGATTCAGTAGACACTGCCTACAAAAAATTGGTCCTTTCCTGTGTCAGACAGAGCTCAAAGGGCCAAATCCAGATGCCCTAAGGGTTCCAGATACAAGTCACAAGAGTCTTACAGGTCAAAGCAATGGGACGCTTCTACCTCCAAATCTGGAGGAGATAAAGCACAAACCTACAGAAAACAGTCCCAATGACTTCCCTTTGCCTTCACCAAGCACTTACCTTTTGGCAGCACCCTGAGGGGGAAAATTAGCACTTTTTGCTCAAAATTGGAAGTTAATAACCCAGGACAAGTGGGTGCTAAACATAGCATCACAGGGATACAGATTCCATTTCCATACTCTGCCATTGGCAAACGGTTGGCCGGATCTGCCAAAAAATCAATGGGCAGAGGCACAGAAACAGGTTATGTCCCTCATGGATATGGGGGCCATTCAGCCAGTACCAGAACAGGAAAAAGGACAATGTTATTACTCAAGACTGTTCATGGTACCCAGAAAGGACAAGGCCTGGCGGCCAATACTGGATTTATCAATTTTGAACACATACCTGGACATTCCAAAATTCAAAATGGTGACTTTGCAGCAGCTTCTGCCCATGCTGGGCAAGAATGCTTGGCTGGTGACATTATACCTAAAAGAGGCATACATGCATGTCCCAATAAGGCAATCGTGCAGAAGATACCTCAGATTCAAGGCTGGCTTAATGCATTACCAATTCTCTGCACTGCCCTTTGGCTTATCTACTGCGCCCAGGGTCTTCACAAAGTGCCCGGCACCAGTAATTGCTTTTTGCAGACAAAGAAGTATATTCAAGGAGAGAACAAGGACATTCTTCTTCAACACCTGGCGTTTGTGAAAAGGCTTTTAACATGCCTAGGGTACACAATAAATGAAAAGAAATCACAACTGGTACCCTCTCAAAAGATAACATTCCTGGGTGCAAGCTTGAGTACAACTGCCCAGATGGCTTACCTCACGCCAGACAAACAAAGGCAACTGACTGCTTACTTCAAACTGATGGCAACAAAAACCCAGTTATCTGCAAGACAAACTCTGCAGGCTTTGGGCTTCATAGCATCCTGCATCCTACTGATTCCATATGCAAGACTGCATATGAGGAAACTTCAGTGGTAACTAAAAAACATATGGAGTCAACATTGTCACAGTCTGGAAACAATGATTCCTCTCATTCCCTGCCTACAACAGGAGTTTCTATGGTGGGCAAAGGCATGTCACCAAAACATGGGACAGGCCTTCACTCTACCCCCTGCCAGCCAAACCTTAACAACAGACACATTAGATTATGCCTGGGGGGCCCACATGGCGGGAAGATGCATTCAGGGCATATGGACCCCAAAACAAATGCATCTACATATCAACCAAAAAGAGATGCTAGCTGTTCAGAAATGCCCTAACAGTCTTCAAGGACTTACTTCATCCAGGGCAACTACTGATAAAGGTTGACAACACCACGGTTATGTGGTATATAAACAAGCAGGGTGGCATGCACTCATACCCCCTTTGCAGATTATCCATGGCACTGTGGGACACAGCTTTGACTTACCAAATACATCTTCAAGCTCAATTCCTGCCAGGAAAAAAAATACTCTGGCAGACGATTTAAGCAGAAACCTTATGGACCCTCACGAGTGGAAACTAGATCCACAAGTCTTCAGCATGATAACATAGAAATGGGGGAGCTAGATCTATTTGCTGCTCCTCAAAATTATCATTTGAAAAGATTCTGCACAAGGACTTATCACAGACAAGCATGGAAAGTGGACGCCCTATCCTTCAGTTGGAAAAACCTGTCAGTTTACGCCTTTCCTCCTCTGCCTCTTCTTCCCAGGGTCCTACTAAAAGTCAGACAAGAGAAACCAAAGATGATACTAATTGCCCCGGATTGGCCCCAGCAATGCTGGTACCCATCCTAAGGAACTTGTCTCAATACCCAGCTTGGACCTTACCTCAAAGACCTCAACTACTGTCCCAGCAAAACTATCAGATCCTGCACAATCAACTCCAGACACTGAACCTGGCAGCATGGCTGATCATGTAGTTATACAAACAACACCTCTCAGTAAAGCTGTGATGGATGTCATTTTGGAAGCCAGAAGGCCTAGTACTAGAAAATCTTATGTTGATAAACGGAAAAGATTCTGTGCTTGGAATCAAGCACAAGGAACTGATACAGCAGAACCAAATATTCCTCAGATATTACAATACTTGACTGAGATGCTTGACAAAGGCCTGTCTTTCTCATCAATTAAAATCTATGCCTCTGCCATTTTGGCTCATTACAATACAGAGCCACCAGTCTTTTCTCATCATTTATT
This sequence comes from Protopterus annectens, assembly GCF_019279795.1. NCBI lineage: Eukaryota > Metazoa > Chordata > Ceratodontiformes > Protopteridae > Protopterus > Protopterus annectens. The sequence goes on from NC_056726.1 coordinate 445,034,269, forward strand.
AAAGCAGTATCTTAGAGGAGCCAAAAATGTAAGGCCTTCTAGAAGATCACCAATGTCTGCATGGGACCTCAATTATGTGTTGGAAAAGCTCACCCTGCCTCCATTTGAACCAGCTGCTACTGCTGATATAAAGTTCTTATCATGGAAAACAGCTCTGCAACTAGAAATTACTTCAGCAAGAAGAGTCTCAGAGCTACAGGCCCTCTTGGCCGTGGAGCCTTTTATCATATTTTACCCAGACAGGGTGTCTGAGGACAAATCCTTCATTTATGCCTAAGGTGGTTTCCAGTGTGGCCCTTAACCAAACTATTCATCTGCCAACCTTTTATCCAAATCCGCAGAATAAGGGGATGAGAATTCTGCATTCCTTGGACATACACAGACAGCTAAGATCTACTTGAGCAGGACTAAAGCTCTAAGAAAAACAGAGCAATTACTAGTGGCATCAGAAGGAAAGGCTATTTCAAAGCAGACTATTTCAAAGTGGATAAGCCACTGCATTCATTTCTGCTACTTACACCATGGCAAACCTGAGCCCAAGGGCATTAGGTCTCATTCCACCAGAGCTGCAGCTACTTCAGCAGCCTTTCTCAGAGGAGTACCAACCAAAGACATTCTAGAGGCTGCTACTTGGAGTTCTGTTTACACCTTTACAAAGCATTATCATTTGCCTCTCTACTCTATGTCCAGGGCAGGCTTTGCCACTGCAGTTCTGCAGGGCCTTGTAGCAGCACCTAATGCTGTTTAGCTCCAGCCTCTCATCCATAGCTTTGGGATTCTACCCAAATGTAATGACTGCAACAGTGAAACATGAAGAACATAGTACAGTTGTGTACACTTACCATAAATGGAGATGTTCGAGTGTATTCACTGTTGCAGTCCAGGTTACCCACCCGCCATCCCCTTTTCATTCTGGAGTTTATCTTTCCTTCTCTATCTTCTACAATCTATGTGGTGTATTTGCTTGTAGATGAAGGTAAGGTTTGTATTGATGCATATATATATATATAGTTTTTATGTGTATATTTTTGCTACCTTTTTGGGGGCACCTGACATCGGGGGCAAGAAAAACTAAAGAAAATGGCGTTGGCTGCTTGTTTTATACCCCTGACGTCATGGAAGAGGAGACAGCAACCGATGCAGGACCCAAGACTTTGGAATTCAGGCCAACTGAGGGCAACCTGCCAGCAGATTACCCAAAGTAATGACTGCAACAGTGAATACACTCGAACATCTACATTTATGGTAAGTGTACACAACTGTACTTTGTCAGGGGTTCAACCTCTCCCAGAGGTTGACATCCCTCTTCTGACCCCATTGTCTCTGCACAGTCAGTATGCCCACACATACCCAATCCCCAGAGGCCACAGATATTGGACAGTCAGAGGATGTAGACTTTTAACAGAGAATTGTGGCAACTATGGCTCCATTGAGTATAGACAGTGGTCATAGCCAGAGACCTAGCAAGGTCCCACACAGGCAGATTGACAGGGGTGCTTGTAGGAGGCCTACTGTCCATTCTCCACCTGTTGCTGCTGTCACAACCTGAGTCACTCTACGTATGTTTCGGGCTGTCATGGAGGCACAGGCATGTTCTGAACAGAACTCCAGTCATATGCTTAGGGTTATGGATACATCACACTGTGACATCAGTGAATACCTCCGCCGCATTGGGGACACCCTGGATCGGTTCAGTGATGCAGTTGACAGACTGTAGACTGAGAGATTGTCTGTCTTGAACCGCACATTGTCTGTGCTAGAACATCTGGTTGGAGTTTGGAATTGGACCAGTAGATGTAGGTCAGCAACACCATCTGCTGAGAGTCCATGTGGCTGTGCACAGTCACACTCCCATAGTGGCAGTACCTCCAGTGTGTGGCAGGCCAAGGGCACATGTTCCTGGGAGGTCCTGAGGGGGACATAGACCCAGTGGACAGCAGTCACTGTCAGGTACTAGCACCACATCTGATCTTGGGCATGGTGGTGCCAGTGCTACTCCTGGCAGAGCCATTTCCTGTGTTCGTGGCCAGAGACAGTGAATTGTTCACTCTACCATGTACAGTCCACAGCTGTCCAACATATGTGTAGGGCTAGCACTGGGCTTGACTGTGTACGTGCACACTGTCAAACACTACTGTCACATGCAGGCCACCTACAGACACACACAGCACCTCTCCATGGCCCATCTAACCCGCACCCCTTCCTGACTTACACACGTGCTGTCAACTTTTTGGCACAGCCTAGATCTCAAGCACCCCCCCACACCACATCCTGTGCATGTGATGATACCGTTGCCACATCCCTGTCATCCTTGCCATCAATGCAGGGGGATGAAGCTGTGTGTCTGATGTACAGGGTGACTATAATACTTGACATGTACTTGTGCCATGCCACTTGTTGTGGTCCACAACAAATAAGCAAGGATGTACACTCCTCATGATATTGAACAGAGAAGTGTGGCAACTATGGCTCCATTGAGTATAGATACTGGCCGTAGCCAGAGACCTAGCAAGGCTGGCATGTGTCATGAGCACCCACCAAACTTTGTGTACCTTATGATGTTCATCGTGTTTCACTGTTGCAGTCATTACACTTGGGTTGTCCTGCTGGCAGGTGACCCATAGTCGGCCCGAGTTCCAAAGTCTTGGTCCGGCATCGGTTGCTTTCGCCTCTTCCCTGACGTCAGTGCGCCAGGGGTATAAAAGTTGCAACCAACGCCATTTTCTTCTGTCTTTCTTGCTGCGCGGTGCCAGAAGCATAAGCAGTTCGCAAGTGCCGGTCGGTCAACTCCTGAGATTTTCAAAACTGAATTTCAGAACCAAAGTCTTCAATAAAGCTAAGTACCCCGTTGAGGAAACTTTTTCTTGCTCCTGACCAATGTCAGTAAAAGTTAATAATTGTATTTCTTGTGGGAAGCAAATACCTCGTAAGGACTTCCACTCTTACTGCATTCCTTGCCTAGGCCCTGACCACAACGTCACTAGTTGTCGGTTTTGTGCTAGATTTAATAAACGCACTATTAAATGTTGCTTTCATTTTGCTTTACATTATTTTTGACGAAGATTTAATTACATAATGCCGTTGGAACAACTGACGACCAGAATGTATAAAAAACACAAAGACAAAGAAAAAGACAGGCATCCGAGGTCCAAAACCAACGACAAAGCCTCTTCTAGGCCAGTCGCCGGTTCGCTGGTTCTCATTGAGGCGCTTTCGCAGCCCCTGACACCCGCTACCTCAGAGCTACAGGCCGCAACTGACAGCCACGTGGAGACACCGAGGCCTGTGGAAACTCAAGGTAATGGGCCTACGGAAAATATACCCTCAGATGGGTCCGGAGCCGCTGAGCAGGCACCGGCTTCTGAGGGTGTTTTCAGACCTTCACAGCTTACAATTAAAGCTACTACAGCAGCAAAGGCAAAGTTAAAAACACCATTAAAGACAAAGAAACAAGTACAGCATTCTCCAGAACAGTCATCCATGCCTAAGAAACAGATGCTTAAAATGGCCAAAGACCTTGTTACTTTAATCAGGGGCTCCCATCCCCCGCCTGACAAAAGGCCTAGGCAAGACACTGATTATGATTCCTCTGATCAGGTTTCCATTTCTTTTGATTCTTCCTCTGACCAGGGCTATTCTCTCCCTCCCTATGAGGACTCTGATGCTGAAGAGTCCATTCCTTCAGCCTCACTGCCTGAGGACTACTCTTTTGGGGAAACCCTGCACACCATGAGGGAACATTTCCATTGGGAGAGCCAGGATTACTCAGAATCCAAGAAAAGGCTCAGAGATTTCCTTCTATTGCCTCAGCACAGGCCCTTGGCTATCCCCCCTGTGCTTGATATTGTTGATGATGTTTTTTTCTGAATCCAGTCTGTCTCCAGATTCTTTACCCCCTGCACCAGTAAAGCCAGACAGGTACTACAGGGTCCCTGACTCTCATAAATTTCTTTACATAAACCCCGCTGCAGACCCAGAAACTATTTCTCAGGGTCCAAAAGGGGTTAAAGCTTCCACTGCCAAAAATCCTGTCCCCTCAGATAGGGATTCCAGAGCTCTGGACAGATGGAGGAAAAAAGTTTACACTTCTGCTACTTTAGCTGTAAGAGCTTTAAACTGTCAGTTTCACATGCTTAAATATTAGCAGTATCTCATGTCATTGTTAAAGCAGAAAATGGTTACAATTACAGAAGGTCCTGACTGTAAAGAAATGCAAGATTTATTGCATGCAGTTGAACAAGTGGGAAAGCATACTCTGCAATGTGGTTTTGATTCATTAGAGGCTTCTTGTAGAGCCGCAGTTACAGGCTCAGTTATTCGAAGACATGCTTGGTTGAAAGAGCGAAGTTTACCTGACCATGTTAAAATGAAATTATTGGATGCTCCACTACAGCATGATACTTTGTTTGGTGTTAAGGCAGAAGAGGTTTTAAAGAAAATGGAGGATAAAGCAAAGTCAATGCAAACTGTGAAAGATTTCTTACAGGTTCAGCCACATAGATTTAGCAGGAACTGGCCTTCAAAAAATTGGTCCTTTCCAGTGTCAGACAGGCCACAAAGAGGCAGATACAGATGCCCAAGAGGCAGATCTCAGCCCCAAGGCTCCTACAGACCTAAACAATGGGATTCTTCAGCCCCCAAAGGAGGAGGAGACAAATCACAACCTTATAGGAAACCGTCACAATGACTTCCCTCTGCAAATGCCAAGCACTTACCAGTTGACAGCACCTCTAGGGGGAAAGCTAGCACTTTTCTCAACAAATTGGCACATGATCACCCAAGACCAATGGGTGTTGAATATAGTTTCTCAAGGGTACAGGTTCCACTTCCACACGCTTCTAAAACCAAAAGGTATGCCAAACCTGCCTCAAAACCAATGGGCAGAGGCACAAAAACAGATTGCAGCTCTTATGCATATGGGAGCTATTCAAAATGTTCCACAAGAAGAACAGGGCCAAGGATTTTACTCACGACTTTTCCTAGTACCCAGAAAGGACAAAGCATGGAGACCAATACTGGACCTGTTAATCCTAAATACTTTCCTGGATGTTCCAAAATTCAAAATGTTAACACTACAACAACTCCTGCCCATGCTGGGCAAAGAGGCTTGGCTAGTTACATTGGATCTCAAGGAGGCATACCTGCACATCCCAGACAATCATGCAGAAGATACCTCAGATTTATAGCAGGCTCAATGCATTATCAATTCTCTGCACTGCCCTTTGGCTTATCTCCTGCACCCAGGGTCTTCACAAAATGCCTGGCACCAGTAATTGCATTTTGCAGGCAAAAAGGAATTCAGATATATTCCTGCTTGGACGACTGCCTTATTCAAGCAGAGAGCAAGGACATTTTTCTAAAGCACCTGAAGTTTGTAAAAATATTACTAATTTGCCTAGGGTACACAGTAAACAAAAAGAAATCAAAACTAGTGCCCTCTCAAGAGGTAATATTCTTGGGTGCAAGCTTGAATACAACTACCCAGATGGCTTATCTCACACCAGACAAACAAACGCAACTGACTCATTACTTTCAAATGATGGCAACAAAGACTCAGCTCCCTGCAAGAAAAATTCTGCAGGCCCTGTGTTTCATGGCATCTTGCATTCTAATTCCATATGCCAAACTGCATATGAGGAAACTACAATGGTATCTAAAAAGTATTTGGACTCAGCATTGTCACAGCCTAGAGATAATCATAACCTTGATTCCCTGCCTACAATAGGAGTTTCGATGGTGGTCACAGGCCTGTCACCACAACAAGGGACAGCCTTTCACCTTACCTACAGCCAGGCAGACAATAACAACGGATGCATCGGATTACGCCTGGGGAGCACATATGGCAGGAAAATGTATTCAGGGCATGTGGCCCAAGGAACAACTGCATCTTCACATCAATCAAAAAGAGATGCTGGCTGTACAGAATGCCCTGACAGCCTTCAAGAACCTAATACATCCAGGACAATTATTAATAAAGACGGACAATACCACAGTTATGTGGTACATAAACAAGCAAGGGGGCACACATTCCTACCCCCTATGCAGACAAGCAATGACTTTGTGGAACACAGCATTGACTTACCAGGTACATCTGCAAGCACAATTCCTGCCAGGAACAAAAAATACACTGGCAGATGAACTAAGCAGAAATCTCATGGATCCTCACAAATGGAAGCTGAATCCACAAGTGTTCAACATGATAACAAGGGAATGGGGACGCCCAGACATAGATCTATTTGCCTCCCCTCACAATAACCAATTACAGAAATTTTGCACAAGGACTTATCACTCTCAAGCATGGAAAGTGGATGCTCTATCTTTCACCTGGAAAAATCTGACAGTCTAGGCTTTCCCTCCGATGCCTCTTCTCACCAAGGTGCTTCTAAAAGTCAGACAAGAGAGGCCAAAAATGATCCTGATTGTACCAGACTGGCCACGCCAGCACTGGTACCCAATCCTAAAGATTTTGTCCCAAGGCCCACCTTGGCCTCTACCTCAAATCCCTCATCTTCTGACACAACAAAACAATCAGATTCTGGTCAGTCAACTCAGAACCTTAAACCTGGCAGCATGGCAGATAATGTAGCCACTCAGACTGCACCTCTCTCTAAAGCTGTTATGGATGTAATTTTGGAAGCCAAGAGACACAGCACTAGGAAATGTTATGCAGAAAAATGGAAGATATTCTGTGCTTGGAACCAGGCACAAGGGCTCGACCCACTGTTCCCTAATTTGCCTCAGATTTTACAATACCTGACTGAGATGTTGGACAAAGTCCTATCTTTTTCTTGTATTAAAATCCATGCCTCTGCCATTTCAGCTCATTACAATACGGATCCTCCTATTTTTTCACATCCTCTACTACGACAGTACCTCAGTGGGGCAAAGAATATAAGACCCCCTAGGAGAGCACCAGTGCCTACTTGGGACCTCAGTTTTGTTTTAGAAAACTAACACTACCTTCTTTTGAACCAGCCAACACAGCTGATCTAAAATTCTTGTCATGGAAAACTGCTCTGCTCCTAGCAATAACTTCAGCAAGAAGAGTTTCAGAGTTACAGGCATTGATGGCTGTGGAACCTTTCCTCATTTTTCACCAGGACAGGGTTTCTCTAAGGACGAACCCAACATTCATGCCAAAAGTGGTCTCCAATGTTGCCTTAAACCAAACTATTAATTTGCCTACTTTCTACCCAAATCCCCAGAATAAAGGGGAAAGACTTCTGCACTCTTTGGATATTCACAGGCAGCTACGATTTTACTTGGACAAAACAAAAGCTTTCAGGAAAAACTGTGCAACTGTTTGTAGCATATGCTGCAGGATCACAAGGAAAACCTATTACAAAGCAGACAATCTTCAAATGGACGGGACACTGCATCCGCTTCTGTTATGCACAACATGGCAAATCTGTGCCTAAGGGCATTAGGCCTCATTCTACCAGAGCAGCAGCCACTTCAGCAGCTTTCCTCAGAGGGGTTCCAACCAAAGACATATTAGAAGCTGCAACCTGGAGCTCAGTGCACACTTTTACCAAGCAGTACCACCTACCTCTGTACTCCAAATCCAGAGCAGGCTTTGCCACTGCAGTTCTGCAGGGCTTGTTAGCCTCGCCTAATCCAGTCTAGACCCAGCCACCCTGCCTAAGCTTTGGGATTCTACCCAAGTGTAATGACTGCAACAGTGAAACACGATGAACATAGTACAGTTGTGTACCTACCATAAATGTAGATGTTCGAGTGTATTCACTGTTGCAGTCCTGATTACCCACCCACCACCCCCCTCTTTGCTGGGACTATTCTGTACTTCTCAACTCTATACAACCTACGTGGTGTATTTGCTTTTAGAAGAAGAAAATAGTTTTAGTGATATATGCATAGTTGTTTGGCATATTTTTATCTTTACAGCCTTCATATCTGGGGGCACCTGACATCTGGGGCAAGAAAAACTGAAGAAAATGGTGTCGGTTGCAACTTTTATACCCCTGGCGCACTGACGTCAGGGAAGAGGTGACAGCAACCGACGCCGGACCAAGACTTTGGAACTCAGGTCGACTACGGGTCGCCTGCCAGCAGGATAACCCAAGTGTAATGACTGCAACAGTGAATACACTCGAACATCTACATTTATGGTAGGTACACAACTGTACTTTCTATGATGTTGTCCTGGCGATAGTGTTACAGAATGAGAGGTGTGTCATAGACCTGTGTATGTTTCCGTTCCAGGAGTCTGACCGGATAAACTATGGAGACTTGGTAGCTGTATAGCGGCATAGGATAGCATGGCAGCACAGCAGAAATATGACTCAGCAAGGTATGGCAGTATATATGCATGGCTCCCTAGGTGCATATGTGTATAACAGTCTAACAGGGACAATGGGGCAGTCATCATAATCATGCATTCATACTTTGTGATAAGGTCTGCTACCCTTGATATGTGTCACCTGTTTTTTATAAGTTTTCTGAACTTATAAATCTATAATGTGTGGTGATGCAGCTGACACATCTACAAATATCCTCTGTCTGGTTCAGACAGGTGGCAGATAGTTATGACTGTCGTGTTGTGCATACCATTGTGTAACCTGCACATGATGTGTGCTTTACATGCATTGTGGACCTGTGTCATACAGGCTGTACTGTCTGTGTCACGTAGCAGTCTCTTCGGTATGTACTATGTGTACCACTTTGATGTTGTAACTGTTTAGCACATGTGGGACATGTGTTACACCTGTCATGGCAACGCCCGGGGGTACACAGTGGGATCTGACACCTTCCTGTATGAGGACATGCACATCCCCATCGTAGCAGTTAGTGGCTGGACTACATTTGTATATTCGTGACACACACACACCATAGGACATGTTATCTACACTGTACATTGCTGGACCATGCCACTTGTGTGGCTGCTACAGTTGTACATTATGCCTATGTGGTGACATGGCAAGGGTGCCATTGCACACGATGATGGTGTGCTGTCCACCACATTCATTATAGCAGTGACAGTCTCACATTTACATCTGTCCAGTACCTGTCACTATTGGTGGCACAGCAGTGAATGCATCCCTACATCTCCATAAACAGTCACTGTCAAAGGGTACAGCACTGTGTCCATACCTTCATGTGTCATGGCTCCAGTGTATGTGGTGTGCAGACACTGCATTATTGTGCTGGGGTGGATGATATCCCACAGGATAGTAATTTGCAGTGCTTGGCATGTCTGACGCAGACAACACCTGACTGTGGTTTAGGCTGTCCTGGATAACTGTTGGGTCTGTATGGGTGTCAGTGATGGCTAGTAATATGCAACCACCTATTAATGTACTAGTCAGAGGTCACTGACAGTGGCTGTGACTGCAGATAGAGAATACCTAAAAGGGGTACGCCATTAATGGCAGATGGCAGACCCCACTAGTCAGTGGCATCAATACAGCATAGGTCTGCTGATGGTATGTTAACAGGGTATGACTCTATATACACCAGCTGACACACATGTGTGTTCATGGCATACACAGTTGGCAGCATGCCCTGCTGCCCTAATATTCCCATAAATCTTGTCATGGCAGTCAGCAGGGACATGGGTGGGGGTACATCAGGGTGTACAACACCCAGACTGCACCAAGCCGTCTCACTATACCACCCATTCAGGCAACATGTACAAAGCACTCACTTAGGTTTCCAAGATACTGTCAGTGTAGGGGTCACTACATAGCCCATTGATGGCAGACAGACGCAACACTGGGACATCCGACTCCAATAGGTGTTCTGTAAGCAGCAGTGCTGAACAGGGCATAGTCCCGGATCCTCTCCTGCTTGGACTGCATATCACCACCGTACACGTGGGTACTGACTGACTGTGGCTAACAATGTTGGCTGCTGCCTGTTGCTTGTGAGCACTTGTACAGTCACTTTGTTATGTTGGTGTCTTGCATGACAGTATTACAGATACATGCCTGGAGACATAGTAATGGCCATAAACCCCATTCGAATACATATGTACTATCCTTTCCATTAGGACGACGTATGTCCCTGGTTACTAGCACAGCAGTCCCTACATGTGATGTACATACTTAGGGGTTGACAGCTAGCTACACAGGAGTGCAACTTATGTGCCACACATCAACATGTCTGTTCAATGGTATGGCGGGAATTTTATGGCATAACCATGGCCACAGTCACTGGTAGGTGACATACCCATATACCCTCCATATACTCTTCCCTCAGTATACCACTATCTGACTACAACGGGCATGTGTTGATGTACCTTTCCAAACTGTAGTGGCATTTGTACATAACAGTATGGCCCCTCACAGGGTCATATCACATCTTTGGTATATGCTCAATGCTGTTCATCTGCAGTGCATGTCAGTGCCACCTGTGCCATTCAGAGTACTCATAGGTGATCTGTGCCATGCATATAGGTGTGACCCTGCATGACTGCATATGTTGCCTATCTCTAGGAAGCAAAGTACATGAATTAGTCACTCTAAGGACATTAACGCATTATGTGATGTTAGTAGTGCATGCTTGTTGGAGACATTTGTGTAGTAGACGTAATGCACCTTTGTCACAGACCCTTCCTACTGGCACAGTACAGAGAGCATCTCAGTGCACTTCTACACATGCCATGTGTATGATTGGCTCGGCGAATTTCATCTCAGCATTAGAGGTTTGGCTGCATCTCTTGTGGACTTGGGCAATATGTGCTGTTCCTTTGATGAGGGGTAGTGATGCCTCCAATTGTGATGGCTGTATGGCCATCATGCTATTGACGTGCATATCTCCTCTTGCTCTGTGACATGATGTACAATGCTGTCACAGCCTGACACACACACACATGGCCACATTCAGGCTAGCAGCACTTCCACTCATTGCATACAGGGCATGCCACGGCGCACACGCAGTGCATGTTGGCTGCATGTACATAGGGACACTTACCTATGTAGTGGTAAGTGTACACTACAGAAGGCAATAACGGATGCACACACTATGCCTCATGTCTGCTGGTATCCTTGTAGGACACATAATGCTTGTTGACATCAGCAGGCCATGTTGTGGTCATTCATTTGGGAGGCCACATCACCCGCAACAAGTAAAATAATGCAAAACCCTACCAGTGTGTATATTACAAAGGTTGTCATTTGTATGTGGCATGGATATACACATACACACCAAGTTGGCTGATGTGAGATTAGAACCCCTGTATACTGTTAGACACTATCTTGCAGTACATATTGCATGCACCACGGAGTTTATCTGATGTTAGAATGTCAGCCAGCACTCTTAAGGTGGATGACATCAACAGGGCTTGTAGAGAAGGGCAATTTAGAGGCCATCAGCTAGTTACAGTGCCAAAATGTGCCTAACCATTGCAGGGGGATAGCCATAAGGCCATGTCCATAGTGTTGCAAGGGGATATAGTTACACATAAACACACACAAGCGCGCTGAGTTGGCTGATGTGAGATTAGAACCCCTACCTATCTACTGTTAGACACTATAGCTCGAAGTACTTACCGCATGCGCCACATAGTTTATCTGATGTTAGACTGCCAGTCAGCGCTCTTAAGGTGGATGACATCAGCAGGGTTTGTAGAAGAGGGCAGTTTAGAGGCCAGCAGCTAGTTAGCCCCCCACGCGCGCACACACACACACACACACACACACACACACACACACACACACACACACACACACGCACAGAGTTGGCTTATGTGAGAGTAGAACTGCTACCTATCTAGATCTAGAGTTGCACAGGTTACATCTGTTGTATGACTTCAAGTAGAAGTTCTTAAAATAACTAATTCCGTTTTGTATTGCTTCACATGTGAGGCCGAATATCGATTTTAAAACAGACCAGGCACTTCATTTTCAGTCTGAGGAACGCTGATAACATATATTTCGTCCTGCAACTGATCAAGCTAGTGGAGCTGGTAGAAGATAGTTAGCCTTCAGGTGATTCGGTCAGCCAGCAAGCAGAGCACATGTGAAGGAATCCTGGCAGTAGTCCTTAAGTGTAACAATAGACAATATTGTGATTCCCTGCTCTTCTTGTGCTTCCAGCACTAGCCTATAGGAACCTAAGGACCCTCTCCAAATACCAGCGGGCTCACCTCTCAGCCTTAAACTCCCTGCATCCCCACTCAAGGATACAAGAAAATTCCCCTGCTCTTCTTCCAACACTAGCCTATAGGAACCTAAGGACCCTCTTCAAATACCAGCGGGCTCACCTCTCAGCCTTAAACCCCCTGCATCCCCACTCAAGGATACAAGAAAATTTCGCTGCTCTTCTTGTGCTTCCAACACTAACCTATAGGAACCTAAGGACCCTCTCCAAATACCAGCGGGCTCACCTCTCAGTCTTAAACTCCCTGCATCCCCACTCAAAGATACAAGAAAAGTATGTTTGCTGTCTAACTACTGCCAGTTATTTCTCTACCATTGTACCATTGCTATAGGTGCCAAAGCACGTTCTGAGCCAGGACAGTCAGCAGCCTCTACCCCCCCTCTCTTTAGTACCTAACACTCACTTCCCCCTCTACCATCCACGCATAACTCCCCATCCTAGCTCTCACTCTTCCTGTCTTTATACAGCTACCTCCCTCACATAGCTACCTGCAATTACAGACCTGTCCACTAGGTGGCACCCTTCTTCCAATCTCATCACACTCTTATCCTCCTGTGTCTATATTACGTACCTTATTTTCTGTAGTCCCAGACCTGCTTTTTAACTCCTCCAACTACACCCTATACTATACTATCTATTACTACCATTTGTAGGTTCTCTCATCACTGTTCTTACTCACTTCTGACTTGGCTAACTTACCTTCTGTAGCCTGTACTGCTGATTGTTTCTTCCACAGCTGTTTCTTTACCTATATCTACCTGCTCTGTTCGCCCTGTGGGCTCAGTCTGCTCCTATCCCTACCCCCAATTCTCACCCACCCCTCCAGCGTCCTACACTTATACATACTAGCCACACCCATTCCTCCTCCCAGTACTCTAGGTAAAGCTTTTTATTTGCTCATCTACTTCCCTCCTTCCTTCTCAAACCTCTCCCCTTAATCTCCTCCCACACCACTCCCCACCCCTCCTCCACACCTACTATACTTCCATACCTACGAGTAACACAATTACTTACTCACCCATTTAAATGGATAAACTACACTCTACTGCTCATTTCCAACTACTACTCATGCTTATACTACTTCCACCTCTTAACTTTTGCCTTCATACTCTCCTCCTATGAAACTCAATTACTTCTATACTTTCACCACCCCAACAAACAGACCAGCTCCCTGTATCTACCCATCCTCTTTAACCATGCCAACATTACAACTACTTACAACCTCAATCCCAGGAAATCCCTACTCACTAATACCAAACTCCCTAGTCCATACTATCTCAAACAACTCCACTTATTAAAAGATGGAGACATTCACCCAAACCTAGGCCCAATAACATTCCCAATCTGTCTCCCCAACCCCAACCAATCCACTAATTTTTTCATCACTAGACAATCTAATTCACTCCTTGTAGCTCATCTTAATATTCGAAGCATTAACAATAAAATAGCTCAACTCCATGCCCTCTTAGAGGTCTACTCCTTCGACATTCTTTGTTTAACAGATACCTGGCTAAAACCTGCAACTAAAGACAATGAAGTCATCCCACCAGGGTATAATATTCTAAGACTCGACCGCGTGGCCAAAAAGGGTGGGGGGGTTGCTATTCTATTTAAATCAGGATTACAATTAACCACTTATGACACTAAACCACCACCTAATACCAATGCAGAAATTCTCATATCCATACTTGAACTTAACAGTGCCAAAGCCATCTATATTATTTGTATCTATCTACCCCCTGGTAACAACAATACCACCATGGAAGATATCCTATGCTGGTTATCTCAACACCTGCCCCAAGCAACTATAATCCTTGGTGATATAAACATTGATTGGAATTGCTGTAGCAGCAGCCACCCTACCACCCACATTAACCTTTATGGTTTCTCTCAAACCATGACCTCCCCTACCAGGATAAACAAACACAACAAGAAAGAAAGCACATTAGACTGGATTCTGATAAACAACCATCCCCAATTATATGAATCTGGAACCCTTCCTGATGATATAAGTGACCACTCACTTACCTATATCATCAGGCATAAATCCTATTCGCCCATTCCTACCACTATTAGGAATATCAGATCCAAAAGAACTTCAACCCTGATCTCTTCCAAAAGGAACTTAGTGCATGCAATTGGTCTCCTCCCTCTAGAAGAAGCGGTTCAATACTTTAATCCAAACTTCTTAGCCATTCTTAATCACCATGTCCCAACCCATACAATCAGATTCAAGACCAAATTTGCCCCTTTGCTTTCTAAAGAAACCAAACACAAAATCCATCTCCAAAATAAATACTGGGCTAAATGGAGAACGACCAAAAAACCTGTTGACCAACAAAATTTCAGAGAGCTAAGAGATAACACTAAGAAAGCTATACTATCAGATAAAAGAAACTACTACCTTCATTTTCAGTAGGCTAACCATAATAACCCACAAAAGTTCTGGGCGAGCATCAAACATTTACTACATCCAGGTCAATCCAGTACACCAAACCCACAAAATACTGACCATGAAAATTCCATGTATGCTGCCAGTGCCTTCAATTCCTTTTTTACTGACGCTATTCAAACAGTAGCCAGTCAGTTATCATCTAGTAATTTTACTTTACCTACCTACAAAAAAACTTCACCCATTTCTTCTCCAACCAGTCCCAACAACCCATATTCTTGCCCTAATCCAAAAATTGAAACCATACTCTCCTTCAGCAGACCAAATACCTGCTGAATACCTACAGAAATCTGCCATATTAATTGCTTACCCCATCTCCATTCTTATCAATAGAACTATTAGTGAAGGCCACATCCCTAGTATCTGGAAAGTCTCCCGTATTATCCCCCTTCACAAAGGTGGCAACTCCACCAAATCCTCCAATTATCGTCCCATAGCTCTTCTTTCTCCTTTGGCAAAGATCATGGAGAAATGCATACATAGGCAATTGCTAGACCACCTAATCCACAATAACTTGCTCTCTAGCTGTCAACATGGTTTCAGACCTTCCCATAGCACTACCACTGCCCTCCTTTCCTTTACAGATTGTATTAACAAAAACCGTAAATGCAATTTGCTTTCTGCAGCACTATTTATCAATCTGTCCAACGCATTCAGTATGGTAAATCATCAAATTCTGATAGATATCCTCAAATTCCTGTCCTTACATGCACTCTCTTTCACATGGTTCCAATCCTACTTAAGTAAATGGCAACAGGCTGTACTTGGCATAACACTCTATCTACCCACCTACCAGTTAACCTCGTTGTACCTCAGGGGGTCCATATTAGGACCTCTCCTTTTCTCCATATTCATCAACGACGTTCATCAAGCAATTCCCCAAGCTACTTGTATACAATATGCGGATGACTCCACACTTGTATGCTCCGCTAAAACCACCTCTGACCTTCACTTCCTCACCCAAAAAGTTTTTAACACTGTCGAACAATAGTTCACTCATTGTTGCCTACTCTTAAACCCCCCAAAAAACTAAACTCCTCCTTTTCAATCCAAATCTTAAGTCCTCTCCCATAGATTTTTCTTTTTCTTCCACTAATGGCACCATTATGTCACCCGACCTAACTACCAAGCTACTTGGTGTCACCATTGACAACAATCTTTCCTTTGACATACACCTCAACAACACTATTAAATCTGTCAACAAAAACTTGGCTCTCTGTACAGAATAAAGTCCTTCCTATCACCATACAGAATAAAGTCCTTCCTATCACCTACAGCTAGAACTACTATTGCACATACTCATCTAATGTCTGCACTCCTCTATGCCTCTACCATTTTCACCAATCTATCTAAGAACAACCTCAGTAAGTTGGAAAGCTCCTGCAATAATATAGCCAGATTTGCTACTGACAACCCATTTAAAACTCACCACTGCTTTAATTTAAAGCAGCTTGAATGGTTGGAACTACAGAATCTGATCACGTACCACCAACTAATCATTGCCCATAAGACTCTTTACCAACCTTCTAATACTCCTAGTCTCTCTACCATCATCACAGCCTATAATAATCTGAAGTCCTTACATTCATCTCAGAAACTTCTAGTTAAAACATCTAAATCTAACCACTGGGCTGGGGCTCTTCTCCAGTACTGTGGGAAAATTCTGGAATCTCCTACCCTGTGACCTTTCCTCACTTTCCTCTTTATCACTTTTCAAAAAAAGACTGAAACTTTTCCTCAAAACACACTGGTCATGCCCCTGTACTAAACCTGCCTAACTATGTACTCTACCTGAATATGCTCTGCCTTCCCTTTTCTTTTGATTAATTTTCTGTCATCCTTTTTAACAGTATATGACTTCTGTGCTCTGTATGTCATTATTTCCTTCCTTCTCTCACTTATTTGTGACTCATTATTACTACTACTGGTCATTAAGCTGCCTCTTACATTGTGTGCTGTACTGGATATGGCATCAGCCTGGATACCTCCTTGTTTCTTTGACATTAAGTTATGTACTTTACCTGCACATTAAACTAGCCTGTATGCCTCCTTTTTGTATTAAGGAATGTACCTACATGTTATTTTGAAACTGCAGTTTACATTGTATTGATGTCTGTCCTCTTCAAATGATTTCTTTTAACCTGATTTGTCAGTGTACATATTACTGTAATTTCTTTTTCCTTATATTTGTTTGCAGTTTTTATGCTATCTATATGTCTTGGAGCTTATCTCCCCGGGCCTCTACTGAAAATGGACATATATCCAGTTAGAGCAGCCCGGTCAACAAACGTAAAATAAATAAATAATATATGTGATTGCAGACACTGTACTTAAGGTGTATGCAAAGTAGGTTTGTGTTGGACAGCATGTGTGGCCTGCAGAGTGATATTGCTTGGTACTTTTATTGTATCTAGTGTCCTTGGAGTGGGATACCTGTTAATATCCCTAGTATGTATGTACAGTTACCAGTATGGCCATATGTGCCTGGTTGCAGTTAGATAGGCATGCCTTGAAACCATTATACATTACATCACCTGCACACCTGTGTCTGTCTAAATGGTGACATTCCGCAGGCACAGGGGTCTGTGGGTGAGTGGAGTATGTACTGTTGCGGCCTTGGTTTAGTTCCTTTGGGCAACTGTATTGATGTGCGAGTGCAGATAACCTCAGTATTCAGAGGGTATGTGGGGAAATTCATACATCCCCACACACAAACACACAAACATATATATATGTGTGTGTGTATATATATATATATATATATATATATATATATATATATATATATATATATATATATATATATAGATATATATATATATATGTATGTATGTATGTATATATATATATATATATATATATATGTATATATATGTATATATATATATATATATATATATATATATAGATAGATAGATAAACATGTCTCTATAAATGTCGCTGTGTGGGTACATTATGTATATCTGTTATGTAGATATATGGGGAGAGTCTGTGTATCATTGTAATATTATATATTGCTATTATATGTATTTGGGGTACATACCGATAGATACACTAATCATGTGAGAGGGGATAGGCACAGACAGATATGTATACATAGCTGTCTGTATGTACAGATGTATTTCCACATAGCAGGTCTTTGTGATGAAGAGGCAACATAATTGTGCTCAAGTTAGCCAAGTGTAAGAGCATGCCCAGTGGGACTGTCAGTGCTTATGACGTGACTCCAGGCCAGAGCTACTTGTACTCCAGACCGGGATTTTGTGTGCTGCAGACATTGGCATCTGCACCTGTTAACGCAGTACAGCACTTCCTTGAAGTTGTCCATGGCATTCCCCAGCTGTGTGCTGTACTTAATATGTGACTGGGGTACATAATGTACCACACACGGGGTGACAGCTTGCATACCTCTCACTCTACATGTTTTTGCAGAATGTCCAGCATTCCGGCCCATATGCCTGGTCTGTTTCTCATACATTTGTGGTGTTCCGGTAAATTATTATATAATGCAGTCACTGAATAGTACTAAGTACATACACATTTCAGTGACAGGCTTTATACCCTGCACATATTCTGTTCTGATGCAACCTGCTGTTATACTGTTCACCTTCTAGGTTCACCTTCTAGGTTAATCAGAGCATGTGCAATATCTGTCTGTAGTTTTGGCCCTTTGTCCCCCCCATTCTTTCTTGACTTTGTCCAGCTTTCTTGCAGTAACAGATTGAGGGGTATGACAGTCTGTGGGAATACTACCATATGACTACCTCACATGCAAAAGATGTAGATGCTGCCAGATTCAAACCATCAACACCATCACCCAATATAATGTCCCTAGTCCACTGAGCTATACCAGCCGCCAGACAGAAATGTGTCATTCATCACACAATCAACAGCATGCAGACATACATTGTCATCCCTGCATTACATGTGACATACAACGTGTGCTCAGGTTCTGTGTCACAGCCCTGAGATTGGCTGATCTGCTGATGTATCATTACTGACTTTCTGTTAGAGCAGTTGTATAGGAACACTGATGTGTTGGGGGTGGGGGGCAAGCAGCCCATGATCTGCTGGCATAGATAGCTGTGCGACTGTCCTGTGACCCCACTCTTTGGCATCTCTGTAGAATAATGTACGGGATTTTCCAGTCATGTGGCCTACTGAATATTATGGTGCACATATATTGGACTGGGTACCTGTTGCCCCATGTGGCTGTTAGATCTCTCCAAGTAGCCCAGTAGCCCACTATATTCAATTACATACATATGGTACCATATTGTAGTACTTTTTACAAGTGGTGTATAAGTGAGTGACTTACTGTGTGAATGCAGCAGTTGACAGACCTGTAGTTCGGGACTGACTCTATCTGATTGACGCCGTACACAGCCAGTACATGGTTAGGTACAGGTTGTGTGGGCTGCCTGGCATCATTCTTACTATGTGTATGCGACTCAGAGTAAGGTGTCAGTCCCTAGGGCCCTAGGTTGCCAGCGCATGTGCTATGCATTGTCTCTTGGCTAAGGCCAGGGCATACTGGGCACACCTACGTCTACCTATAGGGACATCTTCAGGGGGCTGCTCCTCCGAGTCCTCCTGTGGGTATGGCTGTGAGGACCTAGGCACTGGTGGGGGGCTGTGTATCCCTTCCCTTTGCTGATCCTTCTGCATCTGTTTCTGCAGGATCATATTGTGTAGCATGGCACATATTGTGAACATCTTTGCACATGTGGCTGGAGAGTACTGCAGGGTTCCGCCAGATATATCAAGGCACCGGAACCGTGACATCAGCAGCCCAAACACATGGTCCATGATGTTCCTAATTTGTGTGTGAGCCTCATTATGGCATTATTCCATGGGTATGTGTGCATTTCTGACCGGTGTCATCATAGGTTCATAGGTAGGTACTAGGCTATCAGCTAAAGGGCCTAAGTAAGCCTAGCCAACAAGGTTCCCTGGCTTACACCACCCAAGAATGTTTATTTCCTGTGCCCCTGTCGAGCAGAGCCACAGAAGTGATCCCTGGGGTATATTTCCTATTTCCCAGCCACTCATCAAGATTTTTCTTGAAGAGTGCTAATGAGGAACTTTGCTTGACATAGATGGGTAGTTTGTTCCAGAGTATAGGAAGTGTCTGGAACAGGAATCTTTCCCTCCAGCATGTCCTGTTTATTGTGGTGACAAGGTTTAGGTCCCTAGAGCGTATAGCTCGGAGGGGTTAGGATTTCTTTAGGTGTAGCATGTCCAACAGCTCTGGGTTTAAGAGTTTTTTGAGACGGTCAGTGTAGGGCATTTGTTTGAGGCCAGTAATCCTCTTTGTGAGGTACTTCTGTGGCCTTTCCAGCTGCTGCAGATGTCTTGTGAGGTACATTCCAAAAGGAGCGTTGTACTCTATAATGGTCTAATGAGTGCCGAGTAGAGGGGAACAATGACCTCTTTTTTTCCTGGATGAGAACCCTTTTGTGATGAGGTGTGCACATAGAAGGATTTCCTGACTACTGTGGCGTTGTGATTATCAAAGGAGAGACTACTGTCCACCTGGGTCCCAAGGTCTCTTATCGCACATTCGACATTAAGTAGATTATTATGTGGTAGTTCATGGGTACAGAGTTTTTACCAAAGGGGATGACAATGCACTTTTTGGCACTGAGCTTGAGGCCATACCTCTGACACCCAGCATCTGTCTCAGTGAGGGCCTTCTGTAGCATTTCCACATCATTTGAGGACTCAACTATGGCTCCTAGTTTGCAGTCATCTGCAAACTTTGTTAGCCAGAGGCCTTCTGTGTTAGCCTGTACTTCAGAGAAGTAGATACCAAACAGGAGAGGTCCCAGGACTGAACCCTGTGGTGCTCCACTTGTCACTTGTTTGAAGTCAGATTTGGAGTCTGCAACTTTTACAGTGTGGGTTCTGTCAGTGAGCCAGTTGGCAACCCATCTTGTGACGTAGGGATTTATACCTAGTGTAGTGAGTTTAGCTATAATCCAGAATGGGGGATGGTGTCGAAAGCCTTGGCGAGGTCAAGAATAGGCTGTGTGATCCACCTTACCCTCATCTACGGCTTTGGTGACTGCCTCAAAGAAGTCGATCAGTTTAAGATGGCATGATCTGCCATTCACAAACCCGAACTGGGTGGGATCCAGAGTTTGGAGGCTACCAATATCTTTGTTTATGAGTTCCATGATGATACGTGCCATGGCCTTGCTGACCAGGCTTGTCAGGCTAATAGGGTGATAATTCCAAGGATCAGTGGTGGCTCCCCCTTTGTGGAGTGGGATAACTGTTGCTGTGTGCCATTCAGTGTGCACAAAGCCTGACATGAGACTATGATTGAACATGTTGCTTAGGTGGGGAGCCAGTTAGTTCTGAAGTTTGTGTAAAACGCAGCCTGGGATGTTGTCCGGTCCCATGGATGCTGTGTTTTTGGTTTTAGAGAGTACAGCTTTTACCTGCATAGATGTGATTACAGGGACTCTGCATTCTTCCTGTATAGATATAGGCCCTTTAGGGGGTGAGAGGGGGGTAAAGTTAGCACTGAATCTGTCTGCCAGGATGTTGGCAGTATCAGTTGGTTCTGTAATTTCCGTGCCGTTGTGCTGTAACTCAGAGCAGATCTGGGTGTTGCCATTGAGATTCTTGACATAGCTATAG
Source organism: Protopterus annectens (assembly GCF_019279795.1). Classification (NCBI taxonomy): domain Eukaryota; kingdom Metazoa; phylum Chordata; order Ceratodontiformes; family Protopteridae; genus Protopterus; species Protopterus annectens. The sequence goes on from NC_056726.1 coordinate 445,055,489, forward strand.
AATGATTTGTGGTTGCCCTTAGAATCAGTGGCAATTTTGTTTTCGTAGTTAGCTTTGGAGGATCTTATAAGGGATCTCAGCTTCGTACTGAGGGTGACCAGGGAGCTCCTCCACTCATGGGATTTTACTCTCTTTTGCAACAGTTTATTCCTTCTGTTGCAGTGTTTGTTTATGGCACGGGACCACCAGATTGGCTTCCTTTTTTTGGAGGATAGCGTCTTGGTTCTATTTGGGATAGCACGATCCATGCAGTCGTGGAAGTGCTTATAGAGTCCATTTGTGTAGGATTCAGCAGTTGTAACTGTATTGTCCATCTGCATGGGTGTCATGACGTTTGCCACTTCTGTCTTAAGAAGCATGAAGTTGGCTTTGGAGAAATTTTTTACCATGGTTTCCTTAGTGGTGGGTAGGGGCGGGATGCGGATATCTAGGGTGATTAGCTTATGGTCGGATCTGACCAGCGAGGAGTTGATTTCAGATGTGGAACACCGGTCACTCGTGTTGGTAATGACTAGGTCTAGGATATTGTTGCCCCTGGTGGGGGTGTGGATAAGTTGATCCAGGGCATTGGAATTTATGAATTCCAGAAAGCAGTGAGCGAAGGAGTTGGTGCATGAGTAGTTTTCCCAGTTAATGGTGGGATAGTTGAAATCGCCCATTATTAGGGCTTTTGGTTGAACCCTAATATTTTCCAGTATATCAAGAGAAGAGGAATGGGAATCCTGGGACGTGGTGGGGGATCTGTAGCAAGCTACAATTTGGATTGCAGTTTTGCCCAGAGTTAGTTGCACTTGGATAACCTAGGATGTATTACGGTGCGCAACTAGCTTGGAGGTGTGGATATCCTTAATGAATATGGACTCACCTCCACCTTTGATGTTCTGTTCCAGGTTAGATGGCCGAAAAGTGTGGTATGAGTTATAGCCTGGTAATGCAGGGGTGCTCTCTAGAGCCTTGAACCAGGTTTCAGTCACTGCACAGATATTGATGTTCTCCATTTTAAGGAGTGCCTCGAGTGAGTGCATTTTGAGATTTAGACTTCTAGCATTGTGAGTAGCATTACCCTCAGTTTTTGCTTGCCTTTTCCTGTTACGGTGGTGAATTTGTCATTTGAACCTTGCCTAAAAAAGGCACTGTAGGGGCGGCAAGAGCCTTAGCCAGTGTCCGGAATCCTAGGGGTGACAGGTGCAGGCCATCTCTGGCAAAGCATCATGGTCTGTCGACCATGGCGTCCCAGGCAGACAGATACTGGATCCCCTTAGAATGACACCAGAAGCTTAGCTAGTTGTTGAATTCAATCATTTTGTCCTTGTACTGCGGTATCATTCTGGGTGATGGCAGGATGCTACTCATGGCTAGGGTCATACCTGCCTGGGCTACAAGATCGGAGAGCTCTTCCATGTCTCTTTATATGTAGTCCAGGGAGATATGTCTCAGGTCGTTCACACCAACACGAGCAATGGCAGAGTCATATTTGTACTTGTTGTAGAATGACCTGAGTGCATGGATTATGTGGCGGATCCTGGCACCCGACAGACAGCTGACAGTAACCTTCTCCTTGTTTAGCCTGGTGAGTGAGACATCAGTGTGCCTGACTATAGAGTCACCTATGACTAGTGTGTTGGGTACGTTGGTTTGCCTTATGGGCTGTGGTTTATTGGCACACTGAGTCTGTGTGCTATGTGTTATTTGGGTTGTGTTGGGAGGGGGTGGAGGTTGCTTGCATTTCTGCTTTGGAGCAGATTTTTATTGAAAGCCTCTGCGAATGTTTTTGTATTTCTATGTGTGGAGTTTGGTGGTGTAGGTTTAGTGGGACTATGTGATGAGTGTGGTGTGGTGCAAGTGTTTACCTTCTCCTCTTGACTCTCAAGTTCAGTCTTGGTTGGTGAGTGCTTTGCCTCCAGTTTGGCTAGAAAAGTGCATCTCTCACAGGTTGTGGTGTTAGGTGGTAGTTGTCTTTGTACATGAGGTAATTGCCACATTGCCTCTAGATGCCCAGAATCATCAGATAGACAGGAGAGAACACTGGGAGGCTGACCCTTGGACATGCCTGAATAAAAAACTACTTTCCTCTAGACAAGTGAGGAAAGTGAGTAGAAGAGCTGTTTTTCTCTAAGTGAGGAAAGTAAGTGCAAAAACTGTTTTCCTGTAGGTAAAGAGGAAGGTTGAGTGTTGTAGTAATTTGTAGCTTATTTAGTGCTAACAAAAAGTTCTGAACAAGTACTGAGCATGAATAAGCACATTCAAATGCTAAAACTAAGAATCTGTACCTGGATCTTGTGGTAGATAGGCTACCTAGTGTTTACCACTCCCACTGATAAGCTAGAAGGCTTCCCTCCAACACACAAAGGTTGGGGGGGGGGGCTCAGAAGCTTAGAAACCGTCCTGGATACAGCAAATCTGTATCTGGACTAGACTAGTTACAGGAAAGGTGGGAAACAAGCACAAACGCAGGCTTTTAAACCAGAAAGTTGAAAGAGGTGGAAAAACTGCCCAAACGGCCAATAAACTACAATTTCTGGGCCAGAAACCAATCTTTTGCTAGATAGACTACCTAGTGCTTTATCACTTACAGGAAAGACCGGAAACAAGCTTAGAAAAAACATTTTTTTGGAAAGTGGAGAGGGAGAAAGGAGACACAGAAGATAATTCAAAATTAAGGACCTAAGTGGCTTGCCATTCAGAAATGTTGTCTCTGTATTAGGTAGAATGAGCTAGTGACATTAGACTGGAACAGAGTTGGCAAAAAGCTGAACAGATGGGAGTGGTAGGAGTGTCTGAAGTCAAAATATGATCTTGCTGTACTTGGTTGAGTGAGCAAATGAGATAGACCCAGATGGAGTGTTCAAACACAAATTTACTAGAGGGGTGGGCAATTCCAAAGCCATCAAGATTGATACCACAACAAGAACAGGGAGGGTGGGTGGGAAACTAACTGCAGAGACAGAGAGAGGCCACTGTATTCTATGAAACAATTAAATAGAAAAATAAATAACTGCAGAGAGACACAGACCAATGAAACAATTAAATACAGAGAAAAATAAAATAAAATGCAGTACAATCTTTAACACTGCAAGTTTGTACATAACTCAGCTAGTATTGCAGTTGATTGTAGGTATGTAGCAGAAGCCAAACAACTCAGATATTGAGCAGTAATAAATTCAAAGATATGTGACTAACTCTTATAATACAGAGAAACCCTCTAGGCTGAGAGTTTAACACTGAATATCAATGAAGTGAAACACAGTAGTCCCCACTAAATGCAGAGAGAGAGACCACAGTATTCTATGGTTCCAGTTTGTCGCCAGCATCCCCCAGTAGATGGCCGTGTGTGATGCGTCCCTAGCAGACATCTGGTACAGCTGTTGTGCATGCCAGATATGAGAGTCATGTTAACTACCAGCACACACATTTATGATGATGCCCTGGACAGTGCACATGACCTGGCCGTTGATGGAGGGATACCCCTTGCAGTTGACATAGATTCTACCCTCCTCACCGGGTGGTGCCTTGATGTATACATAAGTGCAGTTTATGGCACCCAGCACCTAAGGGTAGTGTGTTACATGGTAGAAGTGTTGCATATTGCTGGCATTCGCCTCAGGGGTGAGGGGGATGCTGATGCCTGCAAGACCCCCAATTGGTCTTTGGAAAGTACCGGTGGCTGGTATCCTAAGAGCTACACATACCTTTGTGTCCACTGGAATGGGTTCCCCTTTGGTGGCTCTGGGTCTGAGTTGAGGGCGGCAGATCTCCATGAGTTCTCGTAGTATGTCCCTGTCCACCCAGTAGTGCTCTACAATCTCCAGCTCATGTAGCTCCTGGAAGGTTACCCTGCACCTGAATACTCTTCTCCTTCTCAGTCTAGGCCTGTTGTCAGCAACAGCATTGACCTAAACATCTAGTACATACAGGTGTAGCAGACCTGCAGCAGCCCCTAGCATTCCTTCAGTTAACATTCCCAAGTCTATACTCCACTGGTGCAGAGTATCGGGTAGAAATAAGACTTTAGGGTGTATTGCAACCTTTATAGTGCTCCTGCTGTAGGTGCAGGCTGTGTGGCTATGTATGATGCATTCTACCTGCCAAATATATCATTAAGAAGATTTAATGGCCGTAGTTTAAGTGAAACAGGGGTCATCAGTAATTAATATATTATTGGCTTTTAGATACACTCAGCACAGCAGCGAGCAGTGCAAACATGTGGAAAGAAGCGTAGTGAAGGTAACCAAGCTCAGCAGTCACTGTACACACACCCACCTTATAGGTCACACTCAGTATGGTAGTTCACCATGCAAACATGCAGAAACATGTGCTTTGAAAGTAAGGAAAGCTTAGCGGCAATTGTACACACACACCCCTGTTGAGCACAGTGCCCAGCCAAGCAAACAGGCGCAGCAGTGCTTCATGGAGCTTACAAGTCCTCAGACATGCCCTTTCGTGATGTCAGCTACCTCTTCTGTGGACACCAACATGGTTCTGTGCCTACATGGAAGGGATATACGGACATGGATACCCATTTGTGCTGTTCAGTAACCCACCTCATTTGCATAGGGATCCGTGCACACAACCTGGAAACTACACTGTTCCAAACCCTACCTCATTAGCAACAGCACTATTCCACCATTGTAGGTACTCCATGCAGAGTCCTATAATACATTTCTGTCACATACTATTAAATGCCGTTTTCCTTTCTTTTTTTTTTCATAAAAGCATGTTTGCGCACTGTGGAGTGCTGCGCAAACTTATGTTTTTGGACACACAGTGGATAGTTTTGCTCATAGCTGTATGTGCTATGCTATTTCTGATCTGCCTTTGTTTTTACAGCTCCTGTTGTCTGTCTAAAATCCTGTACATGGAATTTTTCCGTGCACACTATGGACACCGACTCCAGGCCAGCAGGACTGCCTCTCTGCTTGCTGAATCACTCTACCTCCCTCACTTGCATGAAATTCACCTGCTTATGAGGTGATTTGCATGCCACGAATACTTCTGTGTTGGCACGTGCATGCGCACCACCCACCTGTGTTTCCTGAGTCGCAAACCTGGTTACTTTCGTGTAAGCAGCGTGTCACGATGCCTACATGGTAAAAAAGACTGTGTAGGCTATATTAAATTATCCCCAATGTTACCCTTTTAAGGTACCAGTCTCTTCTGTTCTTGATTTTCTGGCTGTTCTTTTCAAAGAAGGAGCCAGTTTTTCTACCATTACGGTGCAATTAGCAGCCATTTCTTATTTTTATATAGGAGACAAATATTTTTCCTTGGCTTCTTCCAAGTTATGTAAAGACTTCAGCAAAGGCACTTTCTCCTTAGACCCCCCCCCCCAATAAAGGATCCTTTACCTTCCTGGGATCTGAGTGTAGTACTACAAGGTCTGCCTTAAAAACCTTTTGAACCTTCACCAAAAAAAATGATTTAAAATTCCTGTCCTGGAAAGCAGACTTTTTAGTAGCTATCACTTCTGCCAAAAGAATTTCTGCATTGCAGGCTATTTCATCAAATACTCCCTTCATTATTTTCCATAAAGACAGGATAACTTTAAGAACAAACCCTTCTTTTTCTACCCAAAGTGGCTTCCAAATCTAACATTAACCTATGTATTCATTTACTGGTTTTCTTTCCAAATTTTTCAAACAAAGGATAATACATGCTATATCTCCTTGATGTGCACAGACAATAACATTTTTATCTGCACAGAACAAAACAAATTAGAAAATCAGACCAACTGTTTGTATCTTTCTGATAAAATCGACTGTTTTTTTCCAGTTTCCAAAGTTTGGCTAAATGGATTGCTGACTGCATTTCTTGGACTTATTTGCAACAAGGCATTTCTCTACCAAGACCTCCTCAAGCCCACTCAATTAGATCCATGGTCCCTTCGTCTGCTTTTTGGTCAAGAACACCTGTTGATGTTATTTGTGCAGCAGCCACATGGCTCAGTTCTGTGCAGCAGCCACATGGCTCAGTTCTCATATCTTTGTTACTCATTAGAAATTGGATTTGATATCCGGAAGCAGAGCTGGCTTTGGCTTGGCAGTTCCCTGGAATATTCTCCCATGAGGGCCGCACAAGATTAACATCGCTGGGGACTCTATCTCATTTGAAGAAGAATGAAAAAGGACAACATCAGATTTAAAAGTTATGTACTCACCATAACTAGGCATTTGTATTGTCCATTTTCATTCTTTCTCAACTTCCTTCCCATCCATCCCCCTTCCTATAAATTCTGAAGGAACCTGTTGTATCTTACTGGAACTTATAGTTCTGGGTTTGAGCCCTATTCTTTGAGCTGTCCCTGTCTATCTAACTGTTTGGGTTTTATGGCAACAAACTCACTCTGAGGTATTGAGAATAGGCTAACTCATTATGGGTAGAGGGAGGAACTTGAGAGTTGGTTCCAAAGTCTGAAGTATGCATCCGAGGATCAGATCCATAACCTATTTGTTGAGGAAGAATGAAAATGGACAACACAGATGTCTATTTATGGTGAGTACAGAACCTTTAATTGCAATGATTTGCTTTGATCTAACTTGAGATGTTTGTAAATCAAACTGCCTGGAAGTTGTTTAATGGGAATGGGTAGCCCACCTGCTCTTTTCTTGCTGATCTTGCCATAAAATTTGCTATTTTGTTTTGTACTATTTATAGCATGTGCATGCTTTTGTTGAGATGTCAGGTGTCACTTTCAGTGCTTATTCTAATGTTGGAAGTAAAAAGAAATTGCCTAGACCATATCTTGCCTCCAGTGTAAGATAATTGATTACATTGCAACATATCACTAATAGTGCCAACAATTTAAGAGCATCGTGTATGCAAATATTAAATTTTCTCTGTGTGGAAGATTTTCAGTCCATATATTTCTAGTTAATCACTGTATATTAATCAGATCAGACAATAGTAATAGAAGTAGCAAACGTAAACTCGTCAAGTCAAAAAGTAATAATAGAAAATATATAATTCTACAGCATTACTAAGTATTCGAAAGTAATCCAAGCAAGGCAGGCAGTCTGTTTCCAGTCGAAAATCCTTTATTAAGTACACAGACAAGCGATCCAAGTAAAACAAAAATAGAGTAATAATTTCCTCACAAGCTTTCTAAATATATATATATGCTTTTTATCAGGCATGGGAGTGGTTTATTGTGCTGTAAAACAAAGTGTTATTGGTACACATGTTAAATTCACATCCCTTCCCCCATCATTGTGACATTCGAGCTGGTCCTGCCCTACCTAGTAGCTGTCATAGTAATATATAGCCCTAATGTACTTTAATGGTACATCTTATTTAACCAAATTATTAAGTCTGTGATTTTATACAAGGCAATATACTACATGGCTGGAAATACATCAACCTTAGTTCATTTTGCGATCAAAAGTTATATATAAATATATACATATACATTTTGCATGTAAAAATCAGTTTCTATTTTCATAACCTATTGTTAACAAAGATCGCTTTTGTCCTTCTAGACTTCTTCAGGTCTGTGTACAAGAACCCTAAAAACCTATATAATTGTATAATTAGTTAGCATTGTTATTACCATAATTTTGAATAAAGTGAAAAAATATATGTATGAGGGTTCTTGTACACAGACCTGAAGAAGTCTAGAAGGACGAAAGCGATCTTTGTTAACAATAGGTTATGAAAATAGAAACTGATTTTTACATGCAAAATGTATATGTATATATTTATATATATTTTTTGATCGCAAAATGAACTAAGGTTGATATATTTCCAGCCATGTAGTATATTGCCTTGTATAAAATCACAGACTTAATAATTTGGTTAAATAAGATGTACCATTAAAGTACATTAGGGCTATATATTATTATGACAGCTACTAGGTAGGGCAGGACCAGCTCGAATGTCACACTGATGGGGAAGGGATGTGAATTTATCATGTGTACCAATAACACTTTGTTTTACAGCACAATAAACCACTCCCATGCCTGATAAAAGCATATATATATTTAGAAAGCTTGTGAGGAAATTATTACTCTATTTTTGTTTTACTTGGATCGCTTGTCTGTGTACTTAATAAAGGATTTCGACTGAAACAGACTGCCTGCCTTGCTTGGATTACTTTCGAATACTTAGTAATGCTGTAGAATTATATATTTTTTATTATTACTTTTTGACTTGACGAGTTTACGTTCGCTACTTCTGTTACTATTGTCTGATCTGATTAATATACAGTGATTAACTAGAAATATATGGACTGAAAATCTTCCACACAGAGAAGTTTCTTACACTGTTTTGTTTTTAAACCCACTACACTTTAGTGGGTTGTTTTGAGACTTCGGGGATACCACGGAGATTACTTGTTTTTTTTTTTTCTTTTTTTCAAATATTTAATTTTAGTGCCAGGTACCTACTTTCTATAAGTTGCACTGACTCAAGAACAGCTGCCATTAGGTGCAAGTACTTTTCAATTTCTGTTCAACTTGCTTGTCTTTGTTTGAAACAGCATAGCATTTGTTTTAGTCTGGGTTAACATCTGGAGCCATTTGCTTCAGTCCCTGACACTAACACAGCTGTTGAAGTGATTGCTGAGCTTATTCTGATAATAGTACTTGCATCTTACATCAAATAATCATTTGGACATGCGTACCTGTGATTGAACAGTAGCAGAGATCCTGTCGTTTGAAAGCATATGGTATTGGTGAGTACACTTCAGCTGCTTTCCCGAGTTTTAAAAATTAAAACGTTTGCATTTTTCATTGATTGTGTGGATAATGGAAGCTACGTAAACTAGACAAATTCAGTATTTTGACAAATATATAAAAATCTTGTTAAATGTGAGTATTTTAGCTGCTGTATGGTGTCAGAAGAATAGTGGAAGATCTTGGAATAAGAGATGCATTAAGAGAAATCTGACATGATGCACTTGATTCAGGAAGTAGTATAAATGCACGTTATGTTGTCGTATCTCGCCTTCATTCTTACTGGTTGGTTTCAGAGCTGGTCCTTGGCTCCAACTCGGCCACATACTATAGCTCGAAGTCTTTCGCTTGGCTCGTGGCTGAAAACCTATCCCATCATGCAGTGTGCAATTCCCCAGATCATGTTTGCTGCTTAACAGGATCGGAGGTTCTTCATCTGGGCTGTGGCCAAGTTTTTGGAAATCTTATGTATTTCACATATTTATTAACTGTTATTGTCCTTTAGTTAGCTATAACTGTTTTTTATAAATAGTTTTTGTTTCTGGTGTTGCGTGTGTTGTTTACCCGACATATTACCGTGATTGCTGCTTAGTTGGCTGTCGTCTTTAGTCGCAGGCCTATATTCTTTTCCCTATCCCATCATAAAATTTTAGTGGGTTTTTTCTAGTGTGTGTGTTTTTTCTTATTACTGATACTTGGCCCGTTTAAGTTAGAGGGCCAAGTGCCCGTTTAAATTAGAGGGCATAGCTAATCTTTCCTTTAACTAAAATTTTCTCTCTTTAGTAGCCGTGCTAGACCCATTTAAGTTAGAGGGCCTAGCCCCTGTTTAAGTTAGAGGACAGAACTAAACTTTCCTGTCTAATTTTATATGTTTAACTAGATGTGCTGTGAGTGTGCATTTTATAGAGTGCTGTTTGAGCTTGGATCATATTACGTGTGTTATTTCAATTTGTAGTGTTTTTGTAGTCAGTGCTTCCATCTCATAATGTCTAAGTAAAGTAGAGAGAAGGAACCAATGCCGTCTAGCTTTAAAAAGTGTCAAAAATGTTCACAAAAAATGTCTCTAACCGATGGCGATACCATTTGTGTTTATTGCTTAGGGGCCATTCACCTTCAGGAGTCATGTACCTTCTGTCATTCTTTCAGTTCATGGATACTACAAGAGAGAATTAATAAATTAATAGTCAGAGGGCTACAGAAAACTCCATTCTCTGAAGATTTGGAAAGTCAGAGTTCCTCCTCTAAGCCTAAGTCTCCTTCCTCAAAAAGTGACAAACTTTATAAGAGACCTTCTTTTTCTCCCTCATCTGGTCATTCAGAACCACCAGAGAAAATATCAAAAATTTCTTCAGAAAAATCAGTCTGCTTGGCTCCACAGAGTTCAGAACCGAGAGAGATCTTGGAATTGGGCAAGTCAAGCCCTTCGGTTCCACAGCTTTCGGAGCCGAGAGAGACTAGCTTTCAGAGACGGTCCACTGAATTACCGGTCTCCCCTACCATAAGATCTCCCATATTGGGGAGATCTTGCTCTCCTACCCTTTCCTCCAGGTCCTCTAGAAGCCTATCAGATGATGATGTGGATAGGGTGATGTGCAGACTACTGAAGTTACCAGCACTGCTAAATTATTTTCGACTCCACCCCAACCAGTTCCCGAGCCAACGAAGAGTCTTTCATCCACATCGATTCCTCCTCTGAACCAAGCTGAATCTTTGGAGCCGGAATGCCATGTACCATTTGCTGTAGATTCTTCAGTCCCGAGACCCGTCTAGGAGATTTTGGAACCGTTGTCTGCTCCGACACCCTTGGTGCCTTCCGGGGTGTCTAGGAGCCAAAGCTCTTCGGTCCGTTCCAGGGGGGGGGTCACGTGGACCCGAGTCTCTTTGGTTCCGAGCTTACCTCTCTGGGCTTCTGCGCAGGTGAGCTCAGCTCCTACATTGGGCTAGGAGCTGGTCTCTTTGGAGCCGAGGATTCCTTCTACTTCTTCAGAACTGGGGGCATCCTCGGAGCTGGGGGACCTGCTTTCTAGCTGGAGAGGAGTGTGCTGTCCTTGCCTGCAGCTCTACACAAGGGTACTGGTAGTCTTCCCCCCAAGGCACTGGCTTCTGTCTCTGCATCACCCCTTCCTCAGGACAGCAGAGGTTCAGGGCCTCAGCGAGCCCCATTGGGCGAATCACATTCTCCCAAGACCTCTCCAGAATACCCTTCTGAGGAGGCTCCTCAGAAGAGAACATGCAAGAGAAAGCATCTGGACTCACCAGGCGAGTCATTTACCTCAGACACTGACGTCGAGGAGTCAGCAGGGTCTCCATGGTCGCCTTCTGAAGATATCTCTTTTGCAGATATCTTAGAAATCCTGAAGCAGAGAAGGCAGCTGGAAGCCCATCAACCCTTCTGATGAGGAGTCGGTGTACCTGAAGGCCTTTGGATCTCAGACTTCAGCCTCCTGGGTGTATCCACCTTTTGATGAACTAATGGAATTGGTTAGTCAAAAGGCATGGGAGTCACCAGACACAATGGAACCAGTCCCTCACAGGCCAAATAAATTTATAATAGCTTCATCAGACAAAGACTTTCTTACTAAAGGCATCCCCGTAGATGCTATGGTAGTGGCAGCAGCCACCAAGAAGGAACTCTCTGAAACGTCCTCATCTGTCCATCCACCGAACAAGGAGTCTTGAACGATAGACAGATATGGGAAGTGTATTTTCTTGTCAATGACTTTTACCCTTAGATCGCTGAACTGCCTTACGCATTTCACTAGGCTACAAAGAGATGCCCTGAAGGAGTTAGGAGATACCCTATAAGGTTGGATTTCAGACAAAGTGACCTCTCAGCTATCTACCTTAAATTCCTTAGTTAACTCCTCCATGAGACTGATCTCCTATGCAGCGGATGGAGTTAGCAGGGCAGCGGGTTCAGGAGTTTCCCTAAGGAGACACTCTTGGATGCGCTTGTGTAACTTTGCAGAACCTTTCAAGTCTACCTTTGTCAACGCCCCTTTCGATGGTTCCTCACTCTTTGGACCAAAAGTCAAAGACTCACTCACCAGATGCGAGCAGGAAGGAAAAACTCTCTCCGCCGTTGAAGTACTTTTTTCCATACCTTCCAGACTCTATCCTAAGGGTCAAGAAGGGTGGGAAAATGTGGTTCACAAAATCTCAGGGAGTTTTTCAGGATGCATGAGGTGAATCCTTCCCCAGGGGCAGAGGGGAAGGCAATAATAGTAGACATTGTCCACGAGTCAGAGGGGGTCCACAAAACCAGGGTGACCGTGATTCCTTTCATGGCCGACCCTTCCAGTGCTTCTGAAAGGAGGCATGTCTGTCCTACTCTGGAGGCAGTCCGGGCCCGGTTATCTTTGTACCCAAATGCTTGGCAAGATATCACAAGAGGCAAGTGGGTACAAAGTATAATATCCAGAGGTTACTCCATTCCCTTTTGCCTTCCTGTCCCACAGATCAGAAGGATCCCGGACGTTCCACCCAGTCAAAGGGAACAAGCAGCTATAGAGATTCAAAGGTTGCTAGACAAAAGAGTCATCCAAGAAGTCCCCACAGACCAAATAGGATTCGGAACTTACTCAAGATTCTTTTTAGTGCCAAAAAGAACAGGGGACTGGAAACCCATATTGGATCTCAGCAAACTAAACGAATCCATAAAGAAGTCCAAGTTCCGGATGGTGACACTACAGTCATTTCTTCCCTTTTTAGGGAAAGATGATTGCATGTGCTCAATAGACCTCCAAGATGCATGCTGCCACATAAAAATGGACAGATCATCAAGGAGTCACTTACGCTTCCGGCTGGGAAACATTTATTACCAATTCCGAGCTCTGCCCTTTGGTCTCACTACAGCCCCCAGAGTTTTCACCAAATGCATGGCAGTAGTTACGGCTCACTTGAGGTGGCTGGGAATTCAGGTGTTTCCATATCTAGATGACTGGCTCCTGACTGCCACCACCAAGCATCTACTACAGCAGTCAAGAGATCAAACCGTACAAATTTGTTCTCATTTAGGGATAACCATAAATTCAGGAAAATCTGCCTTGTTGCCATGTCAGCATATTACCTTCTTAGGAGCAGAATTAGACACCGTTTCTATGATGGCAAAGTTACCCGCAGAAAGAGTTTTTGTACTCAGAGAACAGATTACCGATCTCCTGCCAAAGACAAAAGTAGCAGTGAAAACAGTCCTGAAAGTCCTAGGAACAATGCCAACAATGATGACCCTAGTTCCGTTAGGCAAGATGCACCTGAGAATTCTTCAGTGGCTCCTTTTTTCTCATCGGTCCTTACAAGAACTTCCCATGTCTCACCAGATCAGAATTAGAGTCATTCAGGAAGGATCTAAGATGGTGGCTCCTTTCCAGTCACATCACGTTAGGTTGACCCTTTATCCCACAACAACCTCTGGCAACAGTGACCACGGACGCCTCCCAGATAGGGTGGGGGGCATTATCTGGGGAGGATGGTCCACGGCACATGGCAGGAACACAAGACCCATTAGCACATCAGTGTTCTGGAGATGAAAGCAGTGCTCTTGGTATTGCAAGCACTTCAGGACTCTCTTCCACTAGGAACAATTGCAATTCAGTCAGACAATATGTCACTGGTTTGGTACATAAACAAGCAAGGAGGAGCCAAGTCTTACCCCCCTTTGCCAAGAGGCTCTCAGAGTATGGCAATGGGCAATCTCTTCCCAACACTTTCTGATAACAATGCACCTCCTGAGGAAGTCCATTGTGATAGCGGACATGCTGAGCAGAGCAATTTTGCTGCTTCACAAGTGATCCCTAAAGAAAGAGATAGCGGAAAGGATATTCTGAAAATGGGGCCAGCCTTGCTCCGACCTCTTTACCACTCCCATGAATGCCAAATGCAGCAGCTACTTTGCCCTTATCCCTCCTCCATGGGAGTCAGCAAGGGATGCACTTGTCCACGATTGGCCCTCGGGACTACTTTATGCATTTCCCCCCATTTCCCCTAATACCCAAAGTTATTCAGAAAGCCTACTCGCCGGGAAGCAGGATAATTCTCATCGCTCCATACTGGCCTCGTCAGATTTGGTTTCCCTTCCTCTGACCTCACCTTCAGGAGGAACCGTGGACTCTGGACCCAGTTCCAGACCTGACTCGTATGTCGGGAACACTCCACCCCTCTCTCCATCCCTCAGTTTGATAGCATGGCTGCTCCAGTTCCTAACTTAGTCAGGCTTCACAATTTTATGCTAGTAGTTAAACAGGAAACTATATTCTAGTAAATGGAAAAGATTCTCATACTGGGTACAGAGTAAAAGCATCAATCCTTTTTCTGCTTCCATCACTTCTATTCTTGAGTTCCTATCAGAGCTTTTTCAACAAGGTTCAGAGGCAGCTACTGTTAAGGTACAATTAGCTGCAATCTCAAATTTTCTTATAGGTGACGGAACTTTGAACTTGATGTCACACAGATATGTAAAGTGTTCTTAAAAGGTACCTGCTTGTTAAGACCTCCCATTAAAGAACCACTCTCACCATGGGACTTGAATTTTGTTCTAACGTATCTGACCATACCCCCCTTTGAACCCTCATTAACTTGTGACCTCAAATTTCTGTCTTGGAAAACGATTTTATTAGTTGCTATTACCTCTGCAAGAAGAGTTTCAGAATTGCAAGTTTTATCAATCAGACCTCCTTATTTCATCTTCCATAAGTATAGAGTATCTCTCTGAACAAACACATCCTTTTTACCTAAGGTGTGTTCACAAAATAGCTTAAATCAATCTATTGAGCTGCCAGTGTTTTTCCCTAATCATGGCAACAAGGCAGAATGCAAGCTACACCAGTTAGATGTGTATAGACAACTTCGCTTCTGTTTACATAGAACCAAAGATTTCAAGAAGTCTCATCAGTTGTTTCTTTTTCAGAAGTCAAAAAAGGAATGCCAGTTTCTAAAGTCTTGCTCTCTAACTGGCTCTTAAATTGTCTGAGCTTTATTTATAGTTCAAATAACAGACAACTACCATTCAAAATCAAGGGTCAATGTACTTGGGCCGTGGCAACGTCATCCCCTAACCTAGCTAGACTATCAATGGACAGCATTTGTGCCCCTGCTACGTGGGCAAGATCCCATACCTTTATCACTCATTACAAAATGAATTTGGCCTCCTGGGACAGAGCTTCCTTTGGTTCCAGTATGCTGAAAAGTGTACTCCCATGAGCCACCCCAGAAGTATGGTGCTAGCGACGCTGTCCCAACCAGTAAGAATGAAGGCGAGATAGGACAACATAACATAAAGAAGTTATGTACTCACCATAATGTTCCTTGTTTGTTGTCCACCTCGCCCTTCATTCTTGCGATCCCTCCCACCTTCCCCCAGCCTAAGGCTTCTGGAGAATCTAGAGGAATTTCCTCCTTGGACAAGGAGATTCTCTGACTTTCTTTCTTGATAAATATCCTTTATTATAGGACTAGTGTACACATATGGCTATGGTTAGCAGCAAACAAGATCTGGGGAATCACACACTGCATGATGGGATAGGTATTCATCCACGAGCCAAGTGAAAGACTTTGAGCTATAGTATGCGGCCGAGTCGGAGCCAAGGATCAGCTCCAGACCCAACCAGTAAGAATGAAGGGCGAGATGGACAACAAACATGGAACGTTATGGTGAGTACATAACTTCTTTTTTTTCTGTATCTTTTTGCCGTCATGCCTGCTGATCATTAAACCACCCCCCATCAGACTAAACTAATTTCTTCCCCTGTACAATGGATGTGCCCACTACTGTACTGGAGTGAGAGCCACCTATTGAAGCCAATATCCAGGCATCCAGGCAAATGAGGGCATTTCTGTGAATATAACCCACCCCTCGATGTGGAGATTAACTATCTACATCACTGCGGGAACCCACTGTGCCATCCCCACATGAAGGTGTGCTTCTTCCCACATACTAATGAAGCCACCGCCAAGTGGTGGCATGGTGAGCCAGAGCACATCTCAAGGACACACACTGTAGAGCTAATCCCTCCTTGAATTTATGTGGCCAACATTCATTCTACTTCCACCCTCCTTCTCCTTGAAGATAGACTTGTCCATCCTCTCCTGCCTGTGATGTCACGTGCCCAAGCCACTAATCAAACTCAGGATGCCTAGGCTATGGACAGGTCTGTATCCCATCTGTGTCAACAGTGCAAGCTCTGTAATGTGTCTAAAGTCAGCAGTGGTCTGTGTTTCAGTCTTTAAAATTTTAGTCTTAAAAAGTTAACTAGTACTGTAAATGATGAAGGAAATTTATATTTTTCCTCATACATATTCTGCATTTCAGAATGTTGTCTTGGCCTTCAAGCAGTATTGCTTTATGAATGTATTAGACTTTGATACACTTATGTTTATGGTTACAGTGGTTATCTTTCTATTTTCATAGGAAATACTTTTAAAGGGGATCCTAAATATTGCAGAGGCAAACAGAGATATTGCTCCGCTTCAACACCTCAGCTTTCCTCTGGTGCTGAGCATCAGTTCAGGTACCCTTCCATCTGTTCAAAAGCTCGGTACTGTAGCTAGCAGCAGGACTTCTAGTATTCTGAAGAGGGCCAGACTTCCACCCATAATGAAAGAAATGGACAGTGATGGTACCACTAATCACCATCTGTCATCATGGCACGTTGCACCAATCCAGCTGCCTCTGTTAGGACAGAACTGCTGGCCACACATGTCTGAAGGTTTTAGTGTTTCTCTTTGGTTAAAAGTAGAATGGCCTCTCGAGTCTGAAGGTTTTGCAGAAAAGGGGAAGAAGCCAAGGAGAAAAAGATTGCTAGTATGCAGAGACAGCAGTATTGACAGCATTGGTAAGAAATTGGGCTTTTCAAATTATTGTTTACTTGAGAACCATTACAGTATTTAACTTTTTATGATGAAAAATAACGTCTGTTTAAAAAAAAAAAAGTACAGCTTAATGTATTTTCTTTTTGGTATAAAAGTGCCAGTATACCATTCTGCTTAAGACATTCATATGCCTAAGTAAGAAGTTGTAATGCTGTAGTAAAACATAACAATTTTTTTTTTGCTGTTTAGTTTGTGACAAAAAATTAACTGAATGGGCAAATGTTAGGTCTGCCATCTTTAGATGAAGTGAAACATCTGTGATGTTCTTTCTGTGGATCACTGTTGCAAGAAGGAAAAACAAGAGTTATCCAGCTATAGTCCAAATAATTGAAATAACTTTTGCTTAGCTCAGCATCTCTAAAAAACACCAACCTTGCAACAAGGAACGCATTGTGAAGGGAAATGTTGCATCCTTTTTAAGTGTAAGGCATTTTTGCAATGGTAAATATGGTTGTATACCATCATATGCATTTTCTTTTACATAGAGTTTACTGAAAGCCAAGTGCAGTGAAACAGGCAGGTACAGTAAAACGTTTTAAAGAGTTATTTACATTTGTTTGGTAAAATTGATACAGTTTTAGTATAACTGTTTCACCTCTTGTGCAGTATCATTTGAAAGAGTAGTAACATTTTTAAGTTTATTACAGTTTTCCTCACATCTCCTTCCCAACATCTGGTTATCACTCCATGTAGGATTCTTTTCAAAATGTGCTTGCAACCAGTAGCATAACCTGCAAAAAGGTTTTGGTTCAGTTTTCCTGTTGGAAATTACAGTTGCATTTCTTGTGCATTGCATTAGGCAAATGCTCCAGGTGCCAGGCCGAGAATTCCCACATGATTATAAACTCACTTGTCCTTGCCTTTTTTTCCCCTTTAGTGTTGTGATTGAATTTCTTTGGATTTTATTTTTGGCATTATGTTATTTATTTTTTATAAAGCTCAACAGCAGATAGGTCTGGGAGACAAATTCTTCGTTAAGATTTTCTTTGTCAGTGCATTTTTTTTGTTTGGTTAGTTGCATGTCATACTGAATTGTAAGTACTGTAAAACTTTTAATGAATTTAAAATCTTTTGTGGACCATTGTCACCTGATAACCTTAGCTGGGACATCTTTCTTATGAGTGAACAATCGACCTTCCTGATATTCTCCAGTGAGACTCATATAAAAGTCAACAAGATTAGAAAGATTGAAGATCATAGGAAAACTTAAGGGAAGTAGCCAGTAGTGGCTGCCTCAGCCTCAGAGGTCTGCAGATGCAAGCTTGGTCTTACTGAGGCTCAGATTTGTCTGCCGCAGCCCAGAACCCTTCTTTGACTTCATACCTGCCTGTCTCATCCTCTTTGGGAAGTAGAGTGAAGAGCCAGTATTTGGGTTTTGGCAAATGCTATGAAGAATTATTGTGCCACAGTCAAATGTCAGTGTTCAGGCACTCATATTTGGTGATCTGATATTGTTAATCCTTGTTCATTCCTTACGCATGGGTATCGGTTCCGACCATTTTCCAAGCTCGCGTCAGCTTCAAACTCTCAAGCTAAACTCTTACCCACAATTCCCCTCTCCCTGTTACCTCAGATTTCGTTTGCCACATTGCCATTTGGTCGTGTCAAGCTGCTTCTCTTGAGCTAAGTACAGTTATTTGTTGTCTAGTAGTCATTCATATTACTTTTCTGTCAGGAAAGTTTCTATTTCATTCTCTCTTACCCTATCGCGTCTAGCGTACCTATTTTCTTCAGGTTTTTCTTCACCTTTTTACCACGAGGTATTCTCCCTTTACCATCGTTGGTAATCCTTCCCTTTTTTCTCATACCTTCAGGTATTCTTTTGTACCATTGCTGGTACCCCTTTCTGTTAATTAATTTGCTATCATGGTAGATAAGAAAGGTAGTCTGGGTTTTAAGTGGTGTTCTGATTGTGGACACAAACTACCTACTTCTGATGAACACACTTTGTGTGTTTATTGTTTGGGGGCGTCCCACTTGTCTGTTGACCCGCCCTGTACTATCTGTGAAAACCTTTCAAATAGAACTTTGTTGGAAAGGAAAAACAAGCTGTTGCTGAAGGGACTTCTTAAATCTCCCTTTTCAGAGGCTATTTGTGGGTCGGAGGCCTCAACCCCTCCTAGAGCCCATAAGAAAATGTTGGATGTTCCTACCTAGGCTAAATCTTTGCCCTCGTCCCCGGCTGGGGACTTCCGCCAACCAAAACCTAAAAAGGCTAAAGTTTCGGCTCTGGAGCTCACTCAGTCAGCCCCAATGATTTCGGTGCCTAGACCTTCGGCACCGAGGCCTTCAGCTCCATTAGTGATCTCTGCTCCGTCTTCCCCTGCATCCTTCACTATATCGGCACTGAGGGGCTCCTCGGTTCAGACTATTACCACTGTATCGGCACCGACCATTCAGTTGGCGCAGACCTTGACCACGTTGGTTCCGACATCGTCCTCGGAACCGACGCCTTTATTGTTGACTCCAGTTTTGTCGGTTCCAGCTTCGGTACCGACAACCACTTCAGCACAGATCCCTGTGTCGGTGCAGAGCATGACCTCAGCACCAATCTCTCGGCACCGTTGTTCTCGGTGTGGACTGATGAGATGGGCACCGAGTGTGCCTCTTCTGTGGACAGGCCTGTTTCTCCCTCAGTCTCCGTGAGGTCCACTAGAAGCCTTTCCGAACACGTTGTGTTGCGTCCTGTGGATCAGGTGCTCTTGGCCAGAGGTATCCCACCCCTCAGGAACTATCCTTCCTTGGGAGGTGATCACCCATCTCCAAAGACTCCTTCTTATTCTCCTCCTTCATTGCCTTTGAAGTCCATGGATATAGCACAGTCTTCCCCTTCTGTGGTTCCCTTTATGGATCTCACTAAGGAACCGCAGTTGCCTTCATGGCAGGAAAGTTTTGCTATGACCCAGGATGTCAGTTGTGACATGCATAGTACATGCATAGTTTGCTGCTCCACCGCCATCCAGGGACTCCGGGTCGGCAGGCTGAGCCACTTAGGGGAGGGGTGACCCCTGTCCTAGACATTCACTCCTCTTCAGGTGGACCAGCCTTCCAACTGATGGAGAAGGCTGTTGCTGCTGCTGGCGATACTGGACTGTCTATCCCTCCGCCCTCCTGTGGTACACTGGTTTCACAAGTCACACCTAGCGGACACTGGGTGCAAGAGCCTCAGGACATATTCCCACAGGAATCCCCTTTTCCGCTGTCTTCTCCAGCTTCTCCTGCTGAGGAGGTCTGCCGAAAAAGTTTGTGTAAGAGGAAGCACATGGACTCCACAGAGGAGTCCCTCACTGAAGACACAGATTTTGATGAGGGGGAAGGATCCCCCGGTCACCCTCTGAGGTATCTTTTGGTGATATCCTTGAAATCCTGAAACAGAGAGGTGACTGGCAGTCCTCTAATCCGACCTCTGAGTAATCTGTGTTCCTGTAGGCCTTTCGCGCCTGGCCCCCTACCTCCTGGGTTACTCCACCTGCCGATGAACTTGTCCGGCTTATTGTGCAGCATGCTTGGAAGGCTTCTGATACCGTCAAAGCTATTCCCCGGAGGCCAGATAAGATTTTGTCCCCTCCAGCTACAGATCCCCATTGGTCAAAAGGTCTTCCTGTGGATGCTTTGGTGGTGGTGGCAGCAACAAAAAAGGATCTGGCAGAAGAAGAAAGCCAGACTGTCCATCCATCTAACAAAGAGTCCCGGGCCCTGGACAGGATAGGGAAGTGCACCTTTGCATCAGTGACCTTTACTATCAGGTCCCTGAATTATATGGCACACTTTACCAGGCTTCAAAGGGATCTGATTTCTGAGCTCTATGAAACCTTGGCTGGTGCCGTGTCTGATGATGTCCGTGACAAAGTGGCCTCTCAGCTGGCCACCATTGAATCGATATCTAACTCCTCTATGCGACTGATATCTCACGCATCAGAAGGAGCAGCTAGAGCAGTGGGGTTCAGCTGCGGTCTTGAGACAACACGCCTGGATGCGCTTGTGCAATTTTGCAGAACCCTTTAAGGCTTCCTTTCTTAATGCTTCCATTGAGGCCTCCTCGTTGTTTGGGCCCAAAGTTAAAAGCACACTGGCCAGATGTGAACAGGATGGTAAGACCCTTTCTGCTGTAGGTGTCCGTTATTCTTCCCCTCAACGTGCTTTCTCCCGAAACCAAAAGAGTGGGAAGATATTGTTCAAGAAATCTCAGGGTCCTTTCCATGACACACAGGCCGAGTTCTCCCCTAGAGGCAGAGGGTGAAACTCACAGGGAAGACGCTCCTTTCGGGGCTGGGGGGGTCCGCGTAACCAGGGTTCCAGGGATTTTTTCCCTGGTCAATCCTACCAGCGCTCCTGAAGAGCGGCCCAACTCCTTTCCTCTGGAGGTGGTTGGGGGACGTTTCTCCTTGTACCCTTCTGCCTGGCTAACCATCACCACCGATTCTTGGGTACAAAGGATTATAACCAGAGTTTATCATATCCCCTTCGATCTTTGTCCCATCCCTTCAAAAAACCTTCCCAACGTTCCACCCAGTCAAAGGGAAGAAGCAGCACTAGAGATAGAAAAGCTGCTAAGAAAGAGAGTCATCCAAATAGTCCCTCCAGACCAGATAGGGTCCTGATTCTACTCAAGACTATTTTTGGTGCCATAGAAAACCAGGGACTGGAGACCAATTTTGGATCTCAGTGTATTGAACAAGTTTGTGAGAGTACAAAAATTCCGGATGGTCACAATATAGTCTATCCTCCCGCTTTTGGAAAAAGACAATTGGATGTGCTCGATCGATCTTCAAGATGCGTATTACCACATAAAAGTGGACAAGGCCATCAAGAAGATTTCTGCGCTTCTGTGCGGGAGCAAGTCACTACCAGTTCAGAGCACTGCCCTTTGGACTCTCTACAGCCCCCAGAGTGTTCACAAAGTGCATGGCAGTTGTCACAGCTCACTTGCAACTTCAAGGATTCCAGGTGTTTCCATACCTATACGACTGGCTCATTTCCACCCCCACCAGACATCTACTGGAAGAAGCCCTGACATACTCTCTCCTCACTGCTCAAAGGCTAGGTATAACCATAAACTGGCAAAAATCCAATCTCACCCCATCTCAGTCGACAGAATTCGTAGGGGTTATCTTGGACACAAAGAACTGCAGAGCTGCTATTCCAGAGCACATAATTTTAAGGATAAAGCAACAACTCATTCCAATCCTTTCAAGGGAGAAATCCATGGCTCACCCGGTTCAACAGCTGTTGGGTTCCATGGCAGCCTCCATCCCCATTGTTCCCCTGGCCAGTTTTCACATGAGGCTTCTACAATGGCTACTGCTCACCCAATGGTATCCTTTTCAGCATCCTCTTTCAGCCATGATTCGAGTAACCCACAGGTGCAAACAGGATTTAAATTGGTGGATGACACACAATCTGTCACAATGGTCTTGCTCTTCTCCCCCCAGCAACCCAAGGCCACAGTGACCACGGACGGCTCCCTGATGGGGTAGAGGGGGCTGTGTCAGGGACAGACAGTCCAAGGCACTTGGTCCGAACTAGAGGCCCATCTACATATAAATGTTCTAGAGCTGAGGGCGGTGCTTCTGGTGTTGCAAGCATTCCATCCCCTGCTGCCATCTGGGACAATTGCAATTCAATCAGACAACATGGCAGTGGTCTGGTACATCAACAAGCAAGGTGGAACCAAATCCTACTCCCTTTGTCGAGAGGTCATGAGGATATGGCAGTGGGCGATGGCTACCAACCGTTTTCTTCTAGCAACGCACATTCCCGGGAGATCCAGCGTGATAGCAGACAGACGCAGCAGGTGCATTCTTCAACCTCACGAGTGGTCCCTGAATCCCTTGATAGCTCCGGAGATCTTCCACCGCTGGGGCTGTCCTTGCTGCGACCTCTTTGCATCCCCGACCAACTACAAATGCAGCAACTACTTCGCCCTGATTCCCCCTCCATGACAGTCACCCAGGAATGCTCTAGTCTACGATTGGCCTTTGGGTCTTCTTTACGCATTCCCACCCTTTCCCCTCATTCCCCAGTTTCTGAAGAAAGCCCGTCAGTTGAAGAGCAAGGTGATCCTCATAGCACCATATTAGCCTCAACAGATTTGGTTCCCCTTCCTGTGGCCTCACCTACTAGATCGACCATGGATTCTCCATCCAACCCTGGAGTTGATCTCACATCCACAGAACCTGATTCATCCCAACTTGAACAGTCTGAAGCTCACAACTTGGCTACTCCAATTCCCTTGATTGCCAGGCAGAAGGATCTTTCTTTACCAGTATGTGATATTCTCATTGCATCTCATACGTCTTCCACTAGAATTACTTATCTAAGCAAGTGAAAAGATTTACATGTTGGATGAAAGATAAACAAGTAGATCCCTTCTCAGCACCAGTGTTAATAATACTAGACTATCTGGCTGACCTTTTTCAATCGGGTCTGTCGGCCTCTACCATTAGAGTTCATTTGGCTGCAATTTCTAATTTTCATGAGGGTGTCCAAGATTCCTCTCTTATGTCCCACAAATTGTGCAAGACCTTCATAAAAGGTGTGAATCATCTGAAGCCACCCTTTAGAGAACCTATTCAGCCATGGGATTTATCATTAGTTCTACAAGCTCTGACAATGCTACCTTTCGAACCAGCCTGTTCTTGCGACCTCAAGTATTTGTCATGGAAAACCTTGTTTTTGGTCACCATCACTTCTGCCAGACGTATTTCTGAGCTTCAAGCTTTATGTATCAAGAGTCCATACTTGATTTTTCATAGAGATAGAGTGTCTCTGAGAATTAATCCATCATTTCTGCCTAAAGTGATCTCTGAAATGTCCATTAATCAAGCCATTGAATTGCCAGTTTTCTTTCCCAATCATTCAAACAGAGGAGAGTATTGCCTACATACCCTAGATAACCACAGGCAAATCCGTTTTTACTTAAACAGGACTAGGCCCTTTCGTAAATCTGACCAGTTATTTTTGGCTTTTTCTGGACCTAGATTAGGATCTGCTCTTGCTAAGGTCACATTAGCTAGATGGATGGAGGACTGTGTGACCTTCATTTATACACAACGCAATATCTTGTTGCCTACTACCATGAAAGCTCATTCAACAAGGTTGGTGGCAACTTCTGCTGCCTTCCATGCCAGAGCTTCCTTGCATGACATCTGTGCAGCTGCAATTTGGGCTACGCCTCATACCTTCATCAATCATTACAAATTTAATTTGGCCTCCAGAGGAAGTGCATCTGTCGGTTCTATGGTGCTCAGGAATGTCCTTCCATGAGAGCCTCCCAGGTATAGAGGTAGCTGGGGACTCTGTCCCATGCGTAAGGAATAAACGAGGATTAACAGTATCAGATAAAGAAGTTATGTCTTTCCATAACGTTCCATCTGTATTGTTGATCCTCGTTCAGTCATTACGACCCTCCCTCCTTCCCCCTCCTGTGGTTTCTAGTGGATCTCGCCATCTGGTTCTCTTAGGTTATTTAACCAGAGGTAGCCTCTACCTTCTTTTACTTGCAAACTCAATGTGAGGTAACAGGTTGAGGGGGATTGTGGGTAAGAGTTTAGCTCGAGAGTTTGAAGCTGACGCAAGCTTGGAAAATGGCTGGCTCAGTTCCGAGGTCTGAACCGATACCCATGCGTAATGACTGAACGAGGATCAACAATACAGATGGAAAGATATGGTAAGACATAACTTCTTTTTTCAGTCCTTCCAGGAAATCCTTCTACTTCTTCAGCATTAGATCCAGCAACCCAGTCACCTGCATATGCACTTTTTCAGGGATTTCTCCCAAGAAATTTTCTGACTTACCCCAGTCCTCACCATTACAGCAGGTATTGAAATAGGCCAAATATCAACCACACTGGTGTCCAGGTTACAGTTGCTAAGGACTTTTGCACTAGGGGCTTTGAATGCAGACAGTTTGCTGAGGAATTCTTAATAGCTTTGTAGAAAGTTGGCCCCAGCCTATCCCCCAATTCCCCTGCCTTATCTGTGGAGGTTTCTCCTCCAGAAAGAAAACAAATATCTTGTTAAGTGCTCTTCACAGATTTGGGCCTAGATGAGTAATACTTCAGATCTACTCCCCAGCAAGTTTAGGTAACTGACTATGAGGCCTTCATTTCTTCTGAGTTATCCTCCTGAAGATGTTTTATTTGTTGAGACTCTAAATGTTAAGAGGGGAACTTCAAATGAAAGAAAGGGTAAAAGAGTTCATGTTTGCTCAAAAAATATTTTGAACTTTTGGGATGTAAGGAGCCTAAGTCTTTAGACATTCCTCTTATTATCTTAACATTTGACAATGTTTTTATAGTGGCGTCTTTATTGCTGGAATCTCAACCACTTATGCCCAAAAAAGTTTGCCAGATTTTATAGAGTGCAGGACCAGCGCAGGTATTTGTACAAAAACCCAGTTTCAGATTCGAGAGTGGTTTCCTTGTATGGATTGTTTCTTGTTGATCCTTGACTGAAACATTCTGCCTTATTATAGGGAGAATAGAGTATTGGACGGGCATGTCAAGAAGGCATGTACTGCGGTCTTCCAAGCCTTTATAAATATAAACTGACTAACCCACATGGTCCAGTATCAGGGTGACATGTTTGAACAATTTGAAGACATGACTGAATAAATAGAGGATGAGCTTTTAAGGGACAAGACAATTAACCTCTCCCTAAAAGCCAGAAAAATGGAAAACAAATCATAAAACGTGGCTCCAAGTTAGTATGGACATATGTGAGTGAGCTTTGTTCTCAGGAGCAATACTCAGAAGGCATGTCTGGTTGCAGATCTGGCCTCTACTTGAAGATGTGAAGCAGTAAGTCCTAATTCACCATGAATAAAAATTGGTTTGTCTCTCCTTCCCAGAAAGTTTCCAATAAACTGGAGGAGATGTAGAAGACTGTTCACTCACTCATTCACCTTTTAGTAATTTATTTTACCTTCCCTCCCTGAATCTTGAATATTCCATTAACTACCCCCACTAAAAACAATGATCCTTTTTACATGGATAAACCATAGTGGAGTATATCAACTGCAAGGAGTAGTTCTAAGAAAGGCAGAAATTTTGGAATACAAGAAGAGAAACAAGGAAGTCCTCAAGAACAAAAACAGGCAGATACTTCTCCTCTAGAGAAACAGGTCCAGTCAGTTATAACTGCCCCCATCCCTCTCAGCCCATTTCCTACAGAAAATCATCTGGGTAGGACTACAGAAGGAATTGAGTCCTTCTGACCTTGAAATGATGGGACCAGGGCATTGTTAAAGGGTACATCATAGAATTCAAGGCGCTCAGGAGTAAGTCACTGTGTGGCATTAGAAGAGGTATGCCAGGAGCAGAAGGATTGGGGCATTCAAGGCTGTTCTTAATCACAGAGGAAAAATCTTGGAGACCTAACTTTATTTCTCAGGGTTGGAAGGTTCAGGATTCTCATTCTGTACCATCCTGATTACGTTAGGCATGGTTTTCCTGTGGATTAGGATATTGAAGTATGGAGTTTCTCATGGTTGTAGAGAAAAGCTCCCATTTTCAGTTTACTTCTGTGCCCTTTAGCCTTTGATGTTAAGTTGTCTATCTCGCCTTCATTCTTGCTGGTTGGGTTCGGAGCCGATCCTCGGCTCCGACTCGGCCATCTACTAAAGCTCGAAAGCTATTTACTGGCTCGAGGCCTCCCCATATCCCACACTGCTTGGCGCTAGATATCCAGATCTCATTTGCCGCTTCATCTACGAGGTTGCGATTTGGCTCAGGTCGTATTATTCCTTTTTTTTGTATTATTAGCTAAAAATTTACCTTGTATTTTTAGTATATTTAGATAGTCTTCCCTTTTAGTGTAGTTAGACTGTGTATCCCCTAGTTTTTCCCACCTAGGAAACTCGTTTTTTTTGTAGAGAGTTCACCCCCCCCCTTGTTTCTTCTCTTTAGTGGCTAACCCCACCCCTTTGTTACTTAATAG
The DNA here is from genome assembly GCF_019279795.1 of Protopterus annectens. Lineage (NCBI taxonomy): Eukaryota > Metazoa > Chordata > Ceratodontiformes > Protopteridae > Protopterus > Protopterus annectens. The sequence goes on from NC_056726.1 coordinate 445,081,960, forward strand.
GAGTAGTGTTTAGCCTTATAGTATTTGTATATTTTTATTAAGGATAGTTGTTGTTATTAAGTGTGGTGATAGTTTTTTGTAGTTATTATTGTTAGCTTAACTAGTGTGGGTGTGTGAGTGTTTCTGTGTGCCTTGTTTAAGCACTAGTTTAATTTTTCTCTCTTTAGTATCCCCTAGCCAGTATGTCCAAGGATACTAAAGTTTCAGGCTTCAAGAAGTGTGACTCGTGCTGTCAGAAGATGTCTCTGACAGACGGTCACACTTCTTGTGTGTATTGCTTGGGTTCCCTACACCTGCAGGACTCCTGCTCGGTCTGTCACGCCTTCAGCCCGAGAGTCCTGCAGGAGTGTAGGAACAAGCTTATTTTGAGAGGCTTACTTAAGCCAGAGGGATCCCCGGTGAAGCCTCAGTCGGGGAAATCCTCAAAGCCTGCCAAACCGTCGGCTCCCAGTTCGGAGCCGTCGCCGGGCGGAGCATCTTCCTCCTCTTCGGTTCCGGCTGGAGCCGACATCTCTAGACCTCAATCCGCTCCGACTTTAGTGTTGGAACCATCTTTGGGCCAAAAACGTTCTAGGTCCCCTTCCCTAGAATCAGTTCGTTTGGCTCCGAGGTCACCATTGCTTCAGTCTGAATGAAGCCATAGGTCCCACTCCTCTCGGTCCTCCAGGCTATCTGATCATGACTTGGAGAGGGTGGTCAGTAGACTCCTTAAATTGCAGGCCCTGGCCCAAATGTTAACCAGCCCTTCTCAACAGACTGTGGCTGTACCAGTGTCTTCAGCAATTCCTCCTCCGACTCCCCCTTTGCATTCAGAGCCGGAGCTGGTTGGGGCTCGAATCTTGGAAACGTCGGAGCCGATACCACACCTTTTGGCTCCTTCGTCGGCTCTGATCACTTCTTTGGTTCCTTCCTTGGAGGGATCTGGGTGCCGGGACTCCCTCGTCGGCTCCGAGGTGGCGAGTGGCATTGGACCCTTGTCCGACCCCGTTCTCCCTCTCGGGGCTTCGGCGCAGGTGAGCTCGGCCCCGACATCGGCCTCAGAGCCGTCCCTCTTGGTGCTGGGAGGGGTTCACGTCTCCTTGGAGCGGGGACCTTCTGCTCTGCCTGATAGGGGTGCCTTCGAGGTCATGAGGAGCGTGCTGACACCTGAGTCGGCTCCTTGATCGGCCCCTTCAGCTCCTCCCCCCATGGTGCCTGCATCGGTCTCTGCCCACCCTCCTGACCCCAAGCGTGGAGAACAGACGATCCAGGTCGCCCCATTGGGCGTATCTTCCTCTTCCGAGGCCTCCCCTGATCTTTCAGAGGAGCCCCCTCGGAAGAGAAAATGTAAGAGGAAACATGTCGACTCCCACGAGTCAGTCACGTCTGATACCGACTTGGAGGATTCGGAAGGGTCCCCAAGATCCCCCTCTGAGGATGCCTCTTTTTCAGACATCCTAGAGATCCTTAAGCAGAGGGGGAACTGGACTACCCTTAACCCTTCCGAGGACGAGTCGGTATACCTGGACGCGTTTGGTTCTCACCCTTCCACCTCCTGGGTGTCTCCACCCTTCGACCCGCTCATGGAAGTAGTGGCTCGAAGGGCGTGGTCAGCCCCGGACACAGTGGAACCAACACCCCGTAGGCCCACTAAGTTCATTACAGCCCCACCCAACAAACAATTTTTGACAAAAGGTGTCCCCGTTGATGCCATGGTGGTGGCAGCAGCCACGAAGAAGGAGTTGGCTGACCCTTCGGTGCCTGTCCATCCACCTAATAAAGAGTCCAGGACAATGGCCGGGTACGGGAAGCGGATGTTTTCCTCACTGACTTTTTCCATGCGGTCGCTGAATTATCTGTGCCACTTCACCTGCCTTCAAAGGGATCTTCTCAAGGAACTGGGTGATATCCTTCAGGATCCATCAGCTGCGGGGGCCCAAGATAAGATTAACTCCCAGCTGGCGACCCTTAACTCAATCGTCAACTCCTCCATGCGGCTCATTTCTTATGCAGCCGATGGGGTGAGTAGGGCCGCAGGTACAGGCATGGCTTTGAGAAGACATGCTTGGATGCGGTTATGTAACTTTGCTGACCCCTTTAAGGCATCCTTCACCAATACCCCCTTCGACGGTTCGGCTCTGTTTGGACCACAGGTGAAGGATACCCTTACCAGGTGTGAGCAGGAAGGCAAGACTCTCTCTGCTGTGGGAGTCCGTTTTTCTACTCCATCTAGACCATACCCTAAAGGTCAGAAGAGTGGGAAAATGTGGTTTCGGAATCCCCAGAGAGTCGTGCCTGACACACGTGGCGAGTTTCCCTCCAGGGGCAGGGGAGGGAACAATAATAGACGCCGCCCGAGGGGCAGAGAGGGTCCGCAAAATCCGGGTAGCAGAGAATCTTTCTCTGACAAACCCTTTCAGCACCCCTGAGGGGCTGCCCGACTGTTCACCTTCGGAGGCAGTTGGGGGAAGATTGTCACTGTACCCAGAAGCCTGGCAAATCCTCACACAAGACAAATGGGTACGGTCCATCATATCCGAGGGTTACAAAATCCCCTTTGTCCACACCCCTGTACAAACAACCAAGTCCCTTCCAGATGTCCCACCCGGTCTAAGGGAACAAGCAGTGCCAGAAATTTCAAAACTGCTAGAAAAAAGGGCCATCCAGCCAGTCCCAGCAGACCAGCAAGGATCCAGAATTTACTCCAAGTTCTTTTTGGTACCTAAAAAGACCAGGTACTGGAGACCCATTTTGGATCTCAGCAGGTTAAACAAATCTGTTCAGAGAACAAAGTTCCGGATGGTCACGCTTCAGTCCATTCTACCCTTTTTGGGTCAGGACAATTAGATGTGCTCCATAGACCTTCAGGATGCGTACTACCATATCAAAATGGACAGGTGCTCCAGAAGGTTTCTCCACTTCCAGCTGGGAGCCAGTCACTATCAATTCAGAGCCCTGCCCTTTGGTCTCACCACAGCCCCCAGGGTGTTCACCAAATGCATGGCAGTGGTTACGGCTCACCTGAGACGGTGAGGATTCCAGGTGTTTCCATATCTAGACCACTGGCTCCTTACTGCTTCCACCAGGCATCAGCTACTGCGAACCAGGGATTATACCATCCAAACTTGCTCCGAGCTAGGTATCTCAATAAATTTCGAAAAATCTGCTTTGTCGCCTTGTCAGTCTATAACCTTTAAAGGCTCAAGATTAAATACAAAAGATCTGTCCGCAAAACTTCCTCTAGACAGAGTGTCAGACATTCGCTGGCATGTGCAGGTCTTACTATAGTGCAAGAGGATTCAGGCCAGATTTGTAGTAAAAACGTTAGGTCTCATGGCAGCAGCAATCATACTAGTTCCCCCGGCTCGTTTTCACATGCGGATTCTTCAGTGGATGCTTTTTACCCAATGGTCCTTTCAGCAACTGCCGATGTCTCACAAGATAATAATTACTCAATCATGCAAAGACCACCTGGCTTGGTGGATGGTGTCCCCTCTAGTACTCCAGGGCAGACCGTTTGTTCTTCCTCCTCCTGTTGCCACAGTGACCATGGATGCCTCACTGATCGGGTGGGGGGGGGGGCATTTTCAGGGAAGGACTGTCCAGGGCACTTGGCAACCTCTAGAGTACCACCTGCACATAAATGTCTTGGAGATGAGAGCGGTGCTTTTAGCGTTGCAAGCTCTTCAGGACTCTCTACCCACCGGGACTATTGCAATTCAAACAGACAATATGTCTGTAGTGTGGTACATCAACAAGCAGGGCGGAACCAAGTCCTATCCCTTATGTCGAGAAGCACTCAGACTCTGGCAGTGGGCGATCTCCTCTCAACGGTTTCTGATAGCAACGCACATCCCCGGGAAGTCCAATGTCATAGCGGACAGGCTAAGCAGAGCTATTCTCATGCCTCACAAGTGATCTCTCAATCAGTCAGTAGCGGACAAAATTTTCCGCAGATGGGGTCAACCTTACTGCGACCTTTTCGCAACTCCTCTCAACAGCAAGTGCGACGATTTCTTCACTCTCTTCCCCCTTCCCGGCCACTCCTCCAGAGACGCTCTAGTTCACGATTGGCCCCAGGGTCTTCTGTATGCATTCCCACCTTTTCCTCTAATTCCCAAGCTAATTCAGAAGGCGACCGCATCGGGATCCAGGATGATCCTCATTGCCCCTTACTGGCCTCGACAAATTTGGTTCCCATTCCTGCATCGTCACCTGCTGGAGCAGCCTTGGAATCTGGACCCAGTGCCAGACCTCTTTCTTCCATCAGTCGGGCGGGCAGCACCGATCCCTTCAGTGTCTCAACCTCACGGCTTGGTTGCTCCACTTCCAACCTTAGCCAGGCTTCCACATATTTCTCAGCTGGTGCGTGAAATCATCCTTTCTTCACACAAATCTACCACCAGGAAGACTTATGCTAGTAAGTGGAAACGTTTCTCTTTCTGGGCAGAGGCTAGGAATATAGATCCCTTTACAGCCCCTGTCCATCACATTCTAGATTTTTTAGCAGAACTTTTTCAAGCTGGCTCCTCGTCTGCCACCATTAGGGTCCAATTAGCTGCTATTGTGGCCTGTCAGAAACCAGCATCATGTCCCACAAACTTTGCAAGGCCTTTCTTAAAGGGACTATTTTGCTTAGGCCCCCGGTCAGAGATCCCCCGCCTCCGTGGGATTTAAACTTGATATTAGCTTCCTTGATTCTTCCCCCTTTTGAACCTGCGGCTTCCTGTTCCTTAAAATTACTCTCCTGGAAGACTCTCTTTTTAGTAGCCATCACCTCAGCTAGGAGAGTTTCGGAACTTCAAGCCCTCTGTATTCATCCTCCTTACCTTGTGTTTCATAAGGATAGAGTTTCACTCAGGACTAATCCTTCATTTCTGCCCAAGATACCTTCCAAAACAAACCTGAATCAGGCTATTGATCTACCTGTCTTTTTTCCTAACTATTCGAACAAAGCTGAACAAAAGTTACACCAATTGGACATTCATAGGCAATTACGTTTTTATTTGGATAGGACTCAGCAAACAAGAAAATCAGACCAACTCTTCCTGTCCTATGCTGAGGGAAAACAGGGACTGCCAGTTTCTAAAGTAACCTTATCCAGGTGGTTGTCCTCTACTTTGATTTATCAACTGAGACATAAAGAACTCCCTACTAAACCTAAAGGTTATTCCTCCAGAGCGTTAGCTACTTCGGTAGCTTTTCAAGCAAGACTACCAGTGGAATCTATTTGTGCTGCAGCCACATGGGCCACTCCTCATACTTTAATTTCACATTATAAGTTGGATATGGCCTCTAGGAGTAGAGCTGATTTTGGTTCCACTGTGCTCAAGAGTCTGTTCCGATGAGCCATCCAGGACTAAGGTGCTAGGGACGCTGTCCCAACCAGCAAGAATGAAGGCGAGATAGACAACTTAACATTAAGAAGTTATGTACCTACCATAACGTTCCATGTTAGTTGTCTTCTTCTCGCCTTCTTTCTTGCGTCCCACCCTCCATCCCCCTAGCCTGGACAGACCAAGAAGAGTCCCTTTTTGAGGCCGCCTTCCTCTGGCTAATTCTTATCTGGGTTACGTCCTTCCTCTGTTTTACTACTTTAGGTAAACCTTGTAGTTTGGACAGGTGTCCTTGAAATTTTTCTATGGTGTTAGCTCTGCCAAACGAGATCTGGGTATCTAGCGCCAAGCATTGTGGGATATGGGGAGGCCTCGAGCCAGTAAATAGCTCTCGAGCTTTAGTAGATGGCTGAGTCGGAGCCGAGGATCGGCTCCGAACCCAACCAGCAAGAAAGAAGGTGAGAAGAAGACAACTAACATGGAACGTTATGGTAGGTACATAACTTCTTATTCTGCACCCAGGTTGTTTACAAAATGCATGGCTAACAGGGTTTCATATCTACTCCTGAATGGATGACCTCCTACTGCAAGCTACCAACTTGAAGGAGCTTCTGGGGTTGTCTACTGCATTATACATTGAATTTAGCATATAGTTACCTCTTTGAACCCACATAAATCAAACCTCTGCCCGTTCCAGTCAGAGACATTCTTAGGGACCATTTTGGACACTGCAGTTTTATGGTATCCCTCTCCGTCAACAGATAGTTATACTGAACCTGTTATTCATCTAATTTCAAGCAGATCCTCATGGATGGGCCAAGTCTTGCCTTGAGGCATTGTATTACTTTTTGAATCCATCCTGATTTTTCTCCGTGCATGGCTACACATAAAGATCAGGTGGTATATTAAATACCTGTGAGGCTAGCAATCTCAGTCCCTAGAACAGAAAATCCTTGTGGGAGTGGAACATATCATGGCCAAATCAGGTGTCCATTTTACCTTCCTGAGGCACAGCAAGGAGCTGACCTCATATGCTTTGGACATGACTTGGAAAGCACATCTGGAGTAGTTCAGCATCCTAGAATTCCCTGGTCAGAGAATCTTAAGAGGAAGCATATGAACATAAAGGAAATGCTGGTAGTAATTGCTGTGAAGCCCTTCAGGTATGAGTGTTCAGAGTATCCAAGGTAACAACAGACAATTCCACTGTGATGTATATCAAAAAGCAGGAAGTAGTCATTCTTACATATTCTGCATATGGGCAATGAGGTGTGGTTCATAGCCACCTGTATGGGCAGACATCTTAGTTATCATTTTCAGTTTGTTTTACATAGTAGAGCACTGATGACAATTGTTTGATTTCATTTTCAGTTGAGGATACATTAAAAAAATACAGAGAGTTTAATGTCTAGCAGTGTATTTTCCAAGTTGCCAAAATACCCTTGTAGGCCATTTAAGCAGAAGCATCACAGTTCCACATAATTAATAAGGGAAGTGTTCCTGGATATAGTAAAATAATAGAGAGTACCAAACATGGATCTCTCTTTTTAACAAGGGAAAACCTTCAGAGCTGATGTTGTTCTTTTCATTCATTCCTCAGCTGATGGGTCCGAGCCAGGATTCAGTTCCAACTCAACCAATTCTACCACATCATAAGATCTAAACTTTTGAGCTTCTCCCTCTACTCATAATGATCTGCCAACCTAACATCCCTCAGATCTCATTTGTCGCCATTCAGCATCAGACACGAATCCTTCTACTCTCAAGTTTTTTGAGTTGCTGTACTTACTTTGCAGTACCATTGTTGGTACATTTTCCCTTTCTTTACTCATTTGAGTATTTCTGTCTACCATTGTTGGTAGCTTCTTCTTCTTCCTTTCCTCTCCCCCCAAAAATAAATAAATAAAATAAAAAGTAAATAAATAAATAACTTTTCTAAACTTTTAGGGTGATATAGTTGTGTTTGTTGTACAATATGGCACAGAGGTTAAAAAGTGTGTTTCCTATGAGCAAAGGCTTCCCAGCTCAGATGCACACAGGGAGTACGTGTATTGCCTAAGCCCCTTTCACTTGGATGCAGATTGTTCTGTCTGCTCTGATTTTAATGCCAGAGCTTTAACTAATCGGAGAAATAAGTTAGTCCTGACTGGCCTTCCTTGTTCCTCTACTTCTTCAGTTTCTAGGGCTCAAACCGCAACCAAAAAATCTGACAAGGGTAAGTCATATTCAACTTCCAAGGAAGAGGAGTCCTGCAAGAGGGCTCTGGACCATTCTTCTTCGACTTCTTCATAGGAACCGACTGTTTCAAAACCTAGATCTGCTTGGATCTATACTCCTGTGCTCTTATCGGATCCAGTGTCATCATGGCTCCCTTTTCCTTTCCTGGAGGAAATCTCTGGGTAGACACTTCAGGCCTCTATTCACTGGTTCTCCCGGTTGTGATTCCCATTGGATCCATGAGCCTTCCTTTGTTCGCTACCCCTTTGGTATCTCCTTCTCTAGTCTGACCCGCTGTTTCAGAGTCCTCAGATTCGAGATTTTTGTGAGTCTCTTAATCAGATTCATAGATGGTCCTTTCTTTGGCTGCTGTAGTTTCCCTGAATTGAGTGGCTCTGAGCCTTTTGGAGCCAGAAGACTCTCTGAGCCAAAGCATTGGTGCTGGGCCCAGGAGGTTTAAGTGTACTGGAAAGCTTGCAGAGCCATCTCTTCCCCTTGGGGTTTTGGCTCTGGACTGCTCGGATCCAACTTCCTGCTCAGGTGGAGTGCATTTGGGTTGCAGGAGCCAATGGTTCAAGAATTTTTATCCCCTTTACCATCAACTGCTGAGTCCCGTAGGCATTCTGCCTTTGACGTTGTCAAGAGGGCTTTCTCCTTGTCTGGAGAAGAGACATCCCTGCTTGCTCCAGATCAGATGGCCTTGCCTCATCTAGTTCTGTGCTGTGAGCCTTGTCCATCCTTTCCACTGTGACAGCCAGCCCAGATTAGTCTCCAGTTGGACTGCCAGGAAATTGTCATCTTCTGATATTTCTCCAGAAGTCCCCACTGAGGACTGAGGAAGTCTTTCAGAAGAGAACATGTAAGAGGAGACACTTGATTCCCTCAGGAATCTGTCACAGAAGACACTGATTTTAATAGAGGGGGGGCTCCCAGATCTCCAACTGAAGACGTCCCCTTTGGAGACATCCTGGAGCTCCTGAAACAAAAAGGTGGTTGGTCCTCCAAAACCTTCTCTCAGAAGGTATCAGTGTTCCTGGAGGCTTTCGGGTCTAGACCATCTACCTCTTGGGTGATCCCCTCCAACCAGTGAGCTCATAATACTTGAACTCTTACTGGGCTTGGAAGGAGCTGGACACTGTAGAGCCAGTTAATTAAAAGACTGGACAAAATTCTAGCCCCCCTCCAGGACTTGAGCACACTGGAGCAAGGGAGCCCCAGTTGATGAAATGGTTGTTACTGCAGCCACTAGGAAAGAAAAGGCAGAACAGAGTGTCCAGGGCCTTGGACAGATTTGGGAAGTACTTGTACACTTCAGCGACCTTTGCTGTCAGGTCACTGAATTGTCTGGCACACTTTATGAGGTTACAAAGAGATCTGACCAAGGAGCTTGCCAGATCTCTTTCCAGATCCATGTCTGCAGAGGATGAAAATAAACTCTTCTTGCAAGTGGCCACCCTACAGTCTATTTCATATGTGTCCATGAGGTTCATCTGTCATGCAGCAGAAGGTATCTCATGGGCTGTAGGTTCAGGCATAGTCGCCAGAAGACATGCCTAGATGCGACTATGTGATTTTGTGGAACCCTTTAACCCTTCATTCATCAGTGCACCTTTTGATGGGTCTTCCTTTTTCTGTCCCAAGGTAAAGGACATGCTTCCCACATGCGAAAAAGAGGGAAAGACCCTATCTGCCATGGGTGTGCATTTTTCAACAGAGACCTTTCTCAAGGAATTAGCAAGGAGGTAGAAAAATGTGGTTTAGAAAATCCAGGAGTCTTTTTGTAGATTCATGGAGAGATAGTTCCCCCAGAGGCAAAGGGGGAACTCAAATGGAAGGTGATGCCCTCATGACAGAGGTGACTCGCAGAGCCAGGGCTTTAGGGATTCCTTCCCTGATAAGGCCTATCAGTGCTCATGGAAAGGAGGCCAGGCTATACCCCTCTGAAGGCAGTCAGGGGATGTTTGTCTCTGCACCACAGAGCCTGGCTGTCTATAATAAAGGATTCCTGAGTGCAGAGAGTCATATCTAGAGATTATACTATACAGTTTTCCCTAACCCCTCCTACTAGTGTAAAGAAAATCTCTTAAAGTTCCACCCAGTCAGTGGGAAGCAGCAACTCTAGAATTAAAAAAAAAGCTGCTAGAAAAAAAGTCATCAGGAGGTCCCCCGGACCAGAGAGGATCCAGAATTTACTCAAGATTCTTCTTAGTACCAAAAAAGACAGGGGACTTGAGACCAATTTTGGATCTCAGCAAATTAAATCAGTTTGTACAGTATTCAGAGTTTCAGATGGTCACTGTTCAGTCCATTTTGGCTCTGCTGCAAAAGGACAATTGGATGTGCTTGATAGATCTTCAAGATGCATACTGTCGCATCAAAATCAGCTGGTGTTCCAGAAGATACTTGTGTTTCTGGCTAAAAGCCAGTCAGTACCAGTTCAGAGCACTACCCTTTAGTCTCACCACAGCCCCCAGGGTGTTCAGCAAATGCTTAACAGTGGTAGCAGCTCACTTGAGACTGCTGGGATTCTGGGTGTTTATCTACACAACTGGCTTCTGACTGCTCAACCAGACATTGACTTCTACAGGCAAGGGACTACTTGCTGCAGTTGTGCGTTTATCTGGGAATCATGATCAATTTCAACAAATCACAACTTACACAGATTCAGAGCCTGGCGTTTATAGGTGCTCATCTGGACACATTCAGTCAGGCAGCCTCTGTTTCCTCTACTCGAATACAGACGCTGAGGCCCTAAGTCAAGAAAGTGATTCAAGGTTCTTCACTTCTGGCTCGACTTATCGTAGGGTTCCATGGCAGTGACTGTCACTCTCAATGTCCTTCCATATCACTGTTACAGTATTCTTTACTAAAAGTATTCTCTACTGTGGGTAGCCCAACATCCAGCCAGTGTACCACAGCCTTAACATTTTATACATGTACATCACATGTACGCTTTTTCTTCTAGGATGCTTACTGAGCCATGTTTTGGAAAGTGCACCGTTGGGGTTTCTTCTTATTTTCTTCCTTTTCAGTTTTGTGGGTTTACATGTCATGCAGACAGGGAAATTGTCAGTGTGGGAGGCAGATTCTCCATAAGGATCATCACGAGCAGTGTCTGTTCTGTTTGGGTGCTTCTCACGACCATAGGAAGTGTTCTATCTGTCAAGCATTTGTCCCTCAGACCCTATGTAGTTATCCTTCCTCTTTATCCATTTACCCGGAGAACCAATGCCTAAATTTTGGCTCAGGGTGCTGTGGCAGAATCTTCCCGTTCCAAAGGTCAGCTGCCTGCTAAGATAAAGGTCAAAAGAGTCAGGTCAGATTCGGCTGCTGTCCTGGCTCCCCTGGATGTCCCTCTCAAGGCTGGTGAAAGCCCAGAGGATCACCCAGTTCTTAAGTTGGAGTCCTCCGCCGTAACTATATCGGATGTCAGCATGGATTTGACTTCTTGCATGTCCTTGGAGGCTCCGCAGATGTCCTTTTCAGATATTGAGGGAGAACGCCAACTAATCATTTTAGAGGATCCAAGGAGGATTCTCCTGATACTAGTTTGGGAGGAGATTCCCACTACATTAGTTGAATGTCGGCAAGGCTCTGAACCTGCTAGGATGTTTAGGGCAGGCGTTCCTCAAAAGAAAAACAAAAAACAAGCATATTTCCTTTGCACCTAAAGATCCCCAGCTTGAATGGCAGGATTTTACCAAGAGCGTATTTAATGCATTGATGGCCTTGAAGCCTCCTCAAGGACTTTTGTACCTGCTCCCCCATGGTGCTCTACCCCACTTAAGAGACCCAGAGAGCAGGATTCTTCTGAAGGGAAGACTTGATTCTGAGTCTTTGGCGTATTCCTCTCGGATCCCTTTTCCCTTAGCTTATGGCACCGATGAGAAAGACGCTATTTGACCCGACTCTCATTTTGAAGAACTCTCCTTTGGGGACACTGTTTCTCGTATGATAGAATTTTTTTTAAATGGGACTGTTCTCATGTTTTTGACATTCAAAAAGGTATTATGAGCTTCTCCAGATGGAGTCCCCTAAGCCTTCTGCTGTTCTTTTTGTATTGGCTGCCCTTTTTGGATACCTTTTCCGCAACTTCTCTGTACATGGATTCTCAGCCTCTGGCCCCTCAGAAGCCTGACAGGTTTTATAAGGTGCCTAAGGAGTGTAAGTTTCTCTACAGATGTCCCTCTGCTGACCCTTCTGTAGTGCCTGCCTCTTCTAAAAAACACTATAAGCCTTTGCCTTCTACTAAACTACTTCCTTCAGATAAGGACAGTTGAGCTACGGAATGGCTGGGCAAGAAGGTATGTACTGCTGCCATCTTGGCCTTTTAGGCTATTAACTACCTCACTCATATGACCAGGTATGTTTTGGCCTTTCTTTGAAAGGCTTCTCAGGCTGTCTGAGACCTTACTGATATTGAAAGGAAGACCTCGGCCCTTTCTTTACTGAGCTGTACTTCTCAAGTAGCCCACCACTCTATTAAATGTAGCTATAATGCAGTTAATGCCTCCTCTGGGGCTGCTGCTTTTGGTTCTTTTTTGAGATGTTACTTTTGGCTTCATCTCCAGCCATTACCTGATGATATTAAGGTGAAACTGCTGGATGCTGTTTTTGATAATAAGAACCTTTTTGGATCTGCAGCTGCTGAGCTTTTTAAGTCTCTGCAGGGTAAGCATAAGCCTTGCAGGAATTGAAACATATATTTGTTTCTTCTATTCTTAAGTTCCAGAGGAATTATTGCAGACAGCCTTGCGCTCTTCCCAAATGTAAGAAGGGTTCTTGACAGGTTTCTCCTGCTAAGTCTGCTCAGACTCCCGCTTCTCAGAAACCTCCTTTTCAAGATAAGCCAGGTTCTATCTGACTGTTTGCTTCCCTCTTTCTGGAATCTGGTTCCCTTATCTCTTTCTTTCCCTGTCCTTTCCCGGTCGGTTAAGGATCACTCAGGACACTTAAGTTCTGTCCATCATCCATCAGGGATATTTTATGGTGTGGAAGTCCCTTTCTCCTTTTCTGGACATCCCTCAGCCTCCTCAGGAACAACGTTCTTTCTTCCCAGAAGTATTTCAAGGCTTTCTAGCTCAAAGTGCCATTCAAGCTGTGCGGGTTTTTTATTCCAGAATGTGTCTAGTTCCCAGGAAGGAAGACACCTGGTGACCCATTCCAGATCTTTCTCAGCTCAATATTTTACTTTTGGAGGTTGTCCTTTCAGATCCTATTTCCTCCTCTTCTTCTTTCTCCAGGATTTCTTGGGTTCTCTGGATCTTAAGGATGCTTATCTTCACATCACAATTCATTCCCTTTTCAGGAAGCTTTTGTGTTTCTCTGTTTCTTCCTTGTATTTTTAGTTCTCTGCTTTGCCTTTTGGCCTTTTTACTGCCCCAGTATTTTTCACCAAATGCTTTGCTCCTGCAATTGCTTTTTGTGGTGATGGGTGGCTTCAGATCTTTCCTTATCTTAACAATCTACTCATTCAGACTTCCTCCCTGAGATCTTGCTTCAGCACCTCCACTGTACTGATTGTCTCTTACAAAAGCCTAGGGTTTACCATAAACATACAGAAATCACGATCATGTATTTCTTAGTTGTAGTCTCCAGACCATCCCTGTGCTGGCTGAAGGCTGTTTATCTTCTCACCTTTTCTTTCAATCCCTGCTTCCTCAGGTTTCACTTACAGCCAGGGAGTTTCTGAGGGCACTAGGATTCATGGCTTCCACCATTCCTATGTTAACTCTGGCCACGTTTCATATGAAAAAACTTCACTGGTTCTTAAAGTCAATACAGCTCCAACACTGTCATCCTATAGATTTTCAAGTTCCTCTTTTTCCATGCCTCAAGCTTGAGCTTCAGTGGTGGATTCATCAGCTGTTGCTCAACTCGAGACTTCCTTCTCAGTCCCAAGTCCTCTCTCAGGAACTCTTTTCGGATGCCTCAGACATGGGGTGGGGAGCTTCTTTTGGACCCCTCAAAGTCCACGGTTTCTGGCCCCATCAGAGGTCAGACCACATGAATATCAAAGAGATGAGAGCACTGATTTTTACCTTTCAAGATCCTTCATTCCCTTTTTCTTCCAGGGCCTGTCAAAATCTTTACAGAGGTTACTGCATGCCGTTCCTTCCTCCTCCTGTCCAAGGAAAGAAACTTACTGACATTCTACCCACTCAGAGGGAAGATGCAGCTCAGGAAATATAAAAACTACTACAAAAAAGAGTCATCTAGGAGATCCCACCCGAACAAGTAAGATTCAAAACTTACTCCCACTTCTTTTTAGTGCCAAAGAAAACAGGGGACCTTAGACCCATTTTGGATCTAAGCAACTTGAACCAGCATGTAAAGATGACGAAGTTCCGAATGGTTACAGTTCAGTCCATACTGCCTCTTCTGTGCAAGGATGACTGGATGTGCTCTATAGATCTCCAGGATGGGTACTGTTGCATCAAAATAGACAGACGATCCATGAGATACCTGCAGTTTTGGGTGGGAGCCAGTCATTACCAATTCAGAGTTCTGCACTTTGGTCTCACCACAGCCCCCAGGGTGTTCACCAAATGCATGGCAGCAGTAGCAGCTCACTTGAGACTCAAAGGATTGCAAGTGTTTCCATGTAACAATTATAGGCTCCTCACTGCCCAATCCAGGCATCAACTTCTACAAACCAGGGATTACTTGCTTCAGATTTCCAACATCTTAGGCATCTCAGTAAACCATGCCAAATTGAATCTGGTCCCCATACAGATCCTGGAATTTATAGGGGACTCCATTGAATGCTATGACTCAGGTGGTGTCCTAATCTCATCATTGCATCACATCATTGAGAACTCAGATGGGGGCCATACTGTCTCATTCATCCCCTCCAGCAAAGCTAGTAGGACAGGCTCTGTTAGGTGGATGTCAGCTGCTATTCTTCTAGTGCCTCTAGCAAGATTCTTTATGCAAATCCTTCAGTGGACTTTGGCAGTACAGTAGTCCATACTTTACCAGCCCCTATCATTTCCCATAAGACTTGCTCCAATCTGCAAACATCATGTTCACTGGTGGATCCAGTGTAAAGACCTGATGTTCTTCGTGTTTCACTGTTGCAGTCATTACACTTGGGTTATCCTGCTGGCAGGCTACCCTCAGTCGGCCTGAATTCCAAAGTCTAGGTCCGGCGTCGGTTGCTTTCGCCTCTTCCCTGACGTCAGTGCGCCAGGGGTATGATGCAGCCGACGCCATTTTCTTTAGTCTTTCTTGCCGCACGGTGCTCAAAGCAGAAGCAGTTCGCAAGTGTCGGTCGACTCCTGAGATTTTCGTGTTCGAATTTCAGATCCGAAGTCTTCATTAAAAGCTAAGTACCCCATTGGGGAAAACTTTTTTCTTGCTCCAGACCAATGTCAGAAAAAGTTAATAATTGTATTTCTTGTGGGAAGCAAATACCTCATAAGGATTTTCATTCTTACTGTATTCCTTGCCTAGGCCCTGACCACGACATTGCTTGTTGTCAGTTTTGTGCTAGATTTAACCAGCACTATAAAGCGCCGGTACGATTTTGCTTTTCACTATTTTGGCAGAAGATTTAATTACACAATGCCGTCGGATAGCCAGCCGACTACCGCTATTCACAAGAAATGCAAAGAAAAAGAAAAGGACAGGCACCCGAGGTCTAAAACCAACGATGAGGCTTCTTCTAAGCCAGTCGCTGGTTCACTGGCTCTTAGTGAGGCACTTTTGCAGCCCCTGACACCCGCTACTTTGGACCCGCAGGCCGCTACAGACTCCCATGTGGAATTGCCTAGGCCACTGGAAGCTCAAGGTATTGGACCTTTGGAAACTATTCCCTCAGATGGGTCCGGAGCCGCTGAGCAGGCATCTGCTTCTGAGAGTGTTTTCAGACCTACTCAATTGTACATTGAAGCGACTTCAGTTTCATCGGCAAAGACTAAAACATCTTTAAAGACAAAGAAACAAGTACAACAGCCTCATGGTCAGGCCTCCATGCCCAAAAAACAGATGCTCAAAATGGCCGAAGACTTAATTACTTTGATCAGGGGTTCCCATCCCCCTCCTGATAAGAGGCCTAGGCAAGAGACAGAATATGAATCTTCAGATCAGGTTTCCATTTCTTCAGATTCCTCTTCTGATCAGGAATACTCTCTTCCTCCCTCTGAGGATTCTGATGCTGAAGAATCTATCCCTTCAGCCTCTCCTCCTGAGGATTACTCTTTTGGGGAAACCTTGCATACCATGAGGGAACATTTTCACTAGGAGAGCCAAGATTATTCTGAGTCTAAGAAAAGACTTAGGGACTTTCTTTTACTCACACAACACAGGCCCCTAGCTATTCCGCCTGTGTTAGACATTGTAGATGATGCATTTTCAGAGTCCAGTCTGACCCCTGACTCCTTACCTCTAGCTCCTGTTAAGCCGGACAGGTACTACAGGGTGCCTGACTCTCATAAATTCCTTTTCAAGAACCCTGCTGCTGACCCAGAAACTATTTCTCAGGGTCCCAAAGGGGTCAAGGCATCCACTGCAAAAAAACCCTACCCCCTCCGACAGGGATTCTAGGGCATTAGACAGATGGGGAAAGAAGATTTACCCCTCTGCTACCTTGGCTATAAGGGCTTTAAATTGTCAGTTTCATATGCTCAAATATCAGGAATATATTATGTCACTGCTTAAACAGAAAATGTTGATAAATTCTGAAGGTGCAGAAAACAAAGTAATGCAGGATTTATTGCATGCAGCTGAGTAAGTAGGAAAGCATGCTTTGCAATGTGGTTTTGAGTCTTTGGAGGCCTCCTGTAGGGCCGCTGTCACGGGTTCTGTCATTAGGAGGCACGCTTGGTTAAAGGAACAAAATTTACCAGATCATGTTAAAGCAAAATTATTAGATGTTCCATTACAGCATGATACTTTGTTTGGTGTTAAAGCAGAAGAGGTGTTAAAGAAAATGGAGGACAAAGCTAACTCTATGCAAACAGTCAAGGATTTCTTACAGGTACAGCCTCCAAGATTTAGCAGGCACTGGCCTACAAAGAATTGA
Source organism: Protopterus annectens (assembly GCF_019279795.1). Lineage (NCBI taxonomy): Eukaryota > Metazoa > Chordata > Ceratodontiformes > Protopteridae > Protopterus > Protopterus annectens. The sequence goes on from NC_056726.1 coordinate 445,098,517, forward strand.
TCCTTTCCAGTGTCAGACAGACCACAAAGGGGCAGATACAGATGCCCAAGATGCAGATCCCAGCCTCAAGGTTCATACAGGTCTAAACAATGGGGTGCTTCTACCTCCAAAAGTGGAGAAGACAAATCACAGCCTTACAGGAAACAGTCCCAATGACTCCCCCCTGCCTACTCCAAGCACTTATCTTCTGGCAGCGCCTGTAGGGGGAAAACTAGCACTTTTTTTCTCAAAATTGGCACATAATAACCCAGGATAAATGGGTCTTAGACATGGTGTCACAGGGCTACAAGTTTCGTTTTCATACCCTGCCAAGGGCAAACGGTTGGCCAGACCTACCAAAAAAACAATGGGCAGAGGCACAAAAACAAGTCTCATCCCTCATGGACATAAGGGCCATTCAACAAGTACCAGAACAAGAGCAGGGACAAGGATTTTATTCAGGACTGTTCTTGGTACCCAGAAAGGACAAAGCCTGGAGACCAGTACTGGACCTATCTATTCTAAACACATATCTGGATATACCAAAATTCAAAATGTTGACCTTACAGCAGCTTCTGCCCATGCTGGGCAAGAAGGCTTGGCTTGTGACTTTAGACCTAAAAGAGGCATACCTGCATGTCCCAGTCAGACAAACATGCAGAAGATACCTCAGATTCAAAGCTGGCTCAATGCACTATCAATTCTCTGCACTGCCCTTTGGCTTATCTGCTATGCCCAGGGTCTTCACAAAGTGCCCGGCACCAGTAATTGCATTCTGCAGACAAAGAGGAATACAAATATATCCTTACTTGGACGACTGCCTCATTCAAGCAGAGAACAAGGACATTCTACTACAGCATCTGGCGTTTGTAAAAAGATTACTATCATGCCTAGGGTACACAGTCAACGAACAAAAATCAAAACTAGTACCCTCTCAAGAGATAATATTCCTGGGTGCAAGCTTAAATACAACTGCCCAGATGGCTTATCTCACACCAGACAAACAAAGGCAACTGACTACCTACTTCACACTGTTGGCAACAAAGGCCCAGTTATCTGCAAGAAAAATTCTGCAGGCTTTGGGCTTCATGGCATCCTTCATTCTACTAATTCCGTATGCAATACTGCATATGAGGAAACTTCAGTGATATCTAAAAAGTGTTTTGACTCAGCATTGCCACAGCTTGGAAACAATAATTACTCTCATTCCCTGCCTGCAACAGGAGTTTCGATGGTGGGTGAAGGCCTGTCACCAGAACAAGGGACAGCCATTCACCTTACCCCCAGCCAGGCAGGCATTGACAACGGATGCATCAGATTATGCCTGGGGGGCACACATGGCAGGAAGATGTATTCAAGGCACATGGTCCTCAAACCAAATGCATCTACATATCAATCAAAAAGAGATGCTAGCTGTTCAGAATGCTCTGACAGCCCTCAAGGACCTACTTCATCTGGGACAACTACTGATAAAGATAGACAATACCACGGTAATGTGGAATATAAACAAGCAGCGAGGCACTCATTCTTACCCCCTCTGCAGACTAGTCATGACTTTGTGGGACACAGAATTGACTTACCAAATACATCTGCAGGCACAATTCCTGCCAGAAAAGATAAATACTCTGGCAGACTAACTAAGCAGAAACCTCATGGATCCCCACGAATGGAAATTGGATCCACAAGTCTTCAACATGATAACAAGGAAATGGGGTTGCCCGGACATAGACCTATTTCCTCACAGCTGCCAACTAAAGAGATTCTACACAAGGACTTATCACAGACAAGCATGGAAAGTGGATGCCCCATCTTTCAGCTGGAAAAACTTAACAGTATATGCCTTTCCTCCACTGCCTCTTTTCCCCGAGGTACTCCTAAAGGTCAGACAAGAGAAGACAAAAATGATACTGATTGCCCCAGACTGGCCCCACCAGTACTGGTATCCAATCCTAAGGAACTTGTCTCAATGCACAGCCTGGACCTTACCTCAAATACCTCACCTACTGTCCCAACAAAACAATCAGATCCTGCACAGCCAACTCAAAACCTTAAATCTGGCAGCATGGCGGATAATTTAGTCATACAAAACACACCTCTCACTAAAGCGGTGATGGATGTCATTTTGGAGGCCAAGGAGGCCTAGTACTAGAAAATCTTATGCTGGAAAATGGAAGAGATTTTGTACCTGGAACCAGGCACAAGGAATTGACACAGCAGTACCAAATATTCCTCAGATTTTGCAATACTTAACTGAGATGCTGGACAAAGGCCTATCCTTTTCATCAATTAAAATTCATGCCTCTGCCATTTCGGCTCATTACAATACAGAGCAACCAATCTTTTCTCATCCTTTGTTAAGGCAATACCTCAGAGGAGCCAAAAAACTTAAGGCCTCCAAGGAGATCACAAATACCTGCGTGGGACCTCAATTATGTTTTGGAAAAACTCACTCTGCCCCCTTTTGAGCCAGCCGCAACAGCTTATATAAAGTTTTTATCTTGGAAAACAGCTCTGCTCCTAGCAATAACCTCTGCAAGGCGAGTCTCAGAGCTACAAGCACTCATGGCTGTGGAACCTTTTGTCATTTTTTATCTAGACAGGGTTTCTCTGAGAACAAACCCGACATTTACGCCTAAGGTAGTGTCCATTATGGCCCTTAACCAAACTATTCATCTGCCTACCTTTTATCCAAACCCACAGAATAAGGGGGAGAAAATTCTGCATTCTTTGGACATATACAGACAGCTACGCTTCTACTTGAACAGAACAAAAGCTTTCAGAAAGACTGAGTAACTATTAGTGGCATATGCTGCAGGATCACAAGGAAAGGCTATCTCAAAGCAGACTATTTCAAAGTGGATAGGCCACTGCATTCGTTTCTGCCAGTGCCTAAGGGCATTAGGCCACATTCTACCAGAGCAGCAGCCACTTCAGCAGCCTTCCTCAGGGGAGTACCAACCAAAGACATTTTAGAGGCTGCTACCTGGAGTTCATTGCACACCTTTACAAAGCACGATCATTTACCACTCTATTCTAAATCCAGGGCAGGCTTTGCCACTGCAGTTCTGCAGGGCCTCATAGCCACTACTAATGCTATTTAGCTCCAGCCTCCCAACCATAGCTTTGGGATTCAACCCAAGTGTAATGACTGCAACAGTGAAACATGAAGAACATAGTACAGTTGTGTACACTTACCATAAATGTAGATGTTCGAGTGTATTCACTGTTGCAGTCCAGGTTACCCACCCACCATCCCCCATCTCTTTGCTGGAACTTATCTACATTTCTCTAATCTTTACAACCTATGTGGTGTATTTGCTTGTAGATGAAGGTATTACATATTTTAGTGCATGCATGTTTTATTGGCATATTTTTAGCCTACCCTTTTGGGGGCACCTGACATCTCGGGCAAGAAAAACTAAAGAAAATGGCATCGGCTGCATCTTTTATACCCCTGGCGCACTGACGTCAGGGAAGAGGCGACAGCAACTGACGTCGGACCTAGACTTTGGTATTCAGGCCGACTGAGGGTAGCCTGCCAGCAGGATAACCCAAGTGTAATGACTGCAACAGTGAATACACTTGAACATCTACATTTATGGTAAGTGTACACAACTGTACTTTTCTGGGCATGCCTTTCTTCTCCAGTCGCCATAGTGACCACGTACGCTTTCCAGCTGGGGTTGGGGCAGGGGGCATTTCTTGCGAAAGATGGCCCAAAACACGTGGTTCCCCTTGGATACCAAGTTGCATGTCAGTGTCTTAGAGATGAGAGCAGTCCTTTTAGTGCTGCAAACCTTTCAGGATGTTCTCCCATTGGGGACTATTGCAGTTCACACGGACAACATATCAGTAGTCTGGTACATCAACAGACAAGAGGGGAGCCTGTTTCTAATACTAGCCCACCTCTTCCATTTCTCTTCCAACCAGTCCCAACAACATATATTCTTCCCCTTATCCAAAAACTGAAACCATCCTCTCCTTCAGCCGACCAACTACCCGCAGAAAATCTACAAAAAGCAGCCAAATCCATAGCCAATCCCATTTCCATTCTGATTAATAGAACCATCAGTGAAGGACATATCCCAATGATCTGGAAAATCTCCCACATTATCCCCCTTCATAAAGGTGGCAACTCTACCAAATTCTCTAACTACCGTCCCATAGCCTTACTTTCTCCTTTGGCAAAAAGTATGTAAAAATGCATCCATAGGCAATTACTTGACCACCTAATCCAAAATAACTTACTTTCCAGGTGTCAACATGGATTCAGGCCTTTCCACAGCACTACCACTGCCCTCCTTCCCTTTACTGACTGTATTAAACAACGTAACAATATGCTTTCCTCTGCACTCTTCATCGATCTGTCCAAGGCATTCGATCTGGTAAATCACCAGATACTTATAAATATCCACAAGTCCCTGTCACTAGATGCACTCACTATAAAATGGTTCCAGTCCTACTTAGGTAATAGACAACAGGCTGTGCTATGGCGTAATAATTTATCTACCCACCTCCCCATTAACCTTGATGTCCCTCAAGGGTCCATATAAGGACCCCTCCTTTTCTCAATTTTTATCAATGACCTTAACTTAGTAATCCCTCAAGCTACATGTATACAATATGCAGACAATTCTACACTTATATGCTCAGCCAAATCTGCATCTGAACTTCAGTCCCTTACCCAAAAGGTGTTAAATACAGTAGAACAATGGTTTTCACAGCGTTGCCTTCTCTTGAACCCCAAAAAAGCAAAACTCTTGCTCTTTACTCCTACTTGGAAGTTCTCTCCAATAGATTTCACAGTAATATCCAGTAATGGTACTCTAATATCTCCAGACCCAACTACCAAACTACTAGGAATCACCATGGACAACAATCTTAACTTCGACACCCATATCAACAATACATTTTGTTTGTTTGTGTCTTCCGGCTTTTCCCGGTTAGGGGTCGCCACAGCGGAACTCCGGTCCGCTAATGATTGGCAGTTGATTTTTACATACCGGCTTGCCAGGCCTGATGCACAACCTTCAACGAAGGCACGCCCATTCACGCATGTCTCCACACAGAAGACGCTCCAGCTGAGAATCGAACCGGACAGCGTCTTACTGTGAGGTGACAGCGCTACTGCAGCACCACCAAACTGTTAATAGAAAACTAGTTTCTCTCTACAGGATCAAACCCTTCCTTTCTCCAGCAGCTAGAATAACTATTGCTCACACACATCTAATCTCAGCACTTCTCTATGCCTCACCCATATATACTAATCTATCAAAGAGCAACCTCAACAAAATGGAAAACTCCTACAATAACATTACCAGATTTGCCACAGGCAATCCATTTAGAACCCACCATTGTTATAATCTAAAGCAGCTAGGATGGCTTGAGCTACAAAATCAGCTTAAATTCCACCAACTGACCATTGCCCACAAGAATCTTTACCAACCTTCCAATACTATCTAACCTCATCATCCCCTATAATAATCTTAAAACCTTACGTTCATCACATAAACTTTTAGTAAATATTTGTAAATCCAACAACATGGCTGGCGACTCTGTTCTCTAATACTGTCGAAAAATCCTGGAGCCTTCTTCCCAGTGAACTTTCATCACTGTCCTCTATATCACTTTTCAAAAACAAACTGAAACTTTTCCTCAGAACACACTGGTTATGCCCCTGTACTAAACCTGACTAATTAACTTGTTCTTCTTACTAGATTCTGCTTACCGTCTACTTCTCAGTAACAAGTCCTCTATTCCTTAATAGCAATGACACCTTTACCTTCTAGATAATGTTACTGTTTGTACTGACATCATCTGTGGATACTTACCTTAATACATATGTGATAATTAAATAGTTGTACAATCAGCTGCCTTCTTTGTTAAATTCTGTATTCTACCTGCATTTTGCATTGTTATGAAATTTGTGTTCTCGGAGCTTATCCTTCCGGGCCTGTACTGAAAATGGACATATATTCAGTTAGACTAGCCCGGTCAACAAATGTAAAATAAATAAATAAAAATCAATTATCCCCTGTGCATAGAGGCCATGAAGGTTTGGAAACGGGCAATCGCTTCAGACCTCTTTCTCATTACAACACACATACCGGGGAAAACAAAAGCACTGGCAGACAGACTCAGCAGGTCCATTCTGATTCTCCATGAGTGATCTCTGTCAGTCAGTAGCAAACATGATCTTCAGCCACTGGGGCCAGCCTTAATGTGACCTTTTTCCTCGCCCCTCAACAACAACAAATGCAGCAAGTATTTCACTCTGATTCCCCCTTTGGTGGAGTCACCGAAAGATGCTGTGATTCACAATTGGCCCCTGAGTCTCCTCTATACTTACTCTCTTTGTCCTCTGATTCCCAAACTCTTACAGAAAGAGCACAGGCTGAAGAGCTCAGTCATCCTCAGTGTTTCCTTCTGGCCTTGACAGATCGGGTTCCCCTTCTTCTGGTCTCACTTAGTGTCCCCCATGGATACTGGAACCCACTCAGGATTTGGTTTCTCATCCATTGGGAGTTCAGCAACCCAATCTTCATGTCCTCAAGCTAACCTCATGGTTTCTCCACTTTCACTAATAGGCAAGACAGTCCAGGCTTACTTCTCCAGTCAGTGACATTATTTTGGCCCTCTGAAGGCTTCCACCAAGAATGTCTACATAAGCAAATGAAAAAGATTTTCTCTCTGGGCCTCCAGCCAGAACATTGATCCCTTTTCAGCACCTACTTCGGCCATTCTTCTTTTTCTAACTACTCTTTTTAAGGAAGGGGCTAGCTTCTCTGCTATTAAGCTTCATTTGGCAGCCATTTCCATTTTCCACTATGGACACAAATCCTTCTGTCTGGCTTTGTCCAGATCATGTAAAGCTTTCATGAAGGGAGTTTTTCGCCTCGGACCCCCAATAAAGGATCCCTCTCCTCCTTGGGATCTCACAGTAGTCCTTCAAGGTTTAACCCAGAAACCCGTTGAACCAGCAGATAAATGTGATATGAAGTTTCTTTCTTGGAAAACAATCTTTTTATTGGCTATTACTTCAGCAAAGAGAATTTACGAGCTTCAGGCCTTATCACCTTAGCCTCCTTATATTGTTTTTCATACGAACAGGGTGTCTCTATAGACCAACCCTATAGACCAACCCTTCCTTTCTTCCTAAAGTGGCGGGGAAGACTAACATTAACCAGTCCATACAATTACCAGTCTTCTTTCCAAAATTTACAAATAAAGGTGAGTACATGCTTCACCTTCCTGACATTTACAGACAATTAACGTTTTTATCTTCACAGAACAAAAACAGTTCAGGAAGTCTGATAAGCTGTTTGTATCCTTTGCCCTTAAACACTTGAGTCACGCAGTTACTAAGATTACTCTGGCTAAATGGATTACTGATTGCATTTTGTTGATTTATTCTCAAAAAGGATTAGAATTGCTTCGACCCCTAGAGCTCACTCTACTAGATCTATGGCTACTTCATCTGCTTTTTTATCGAGAACTTCCATTGATGATGTTTGCACTGCAGCCACTTGGTCAAAAACTCATACTTTTGTTACACATTACAAATTAGACATAGTTTCCAGAAACAGTGCTTCCTTTGGTTTGACAGTGCTCCAGCATGTCTTTCCGTAAGGACCTCCTGAGAGCTACGTAACTGGGGACTCTGACCTATTTGTGAGGAAGAATGAAAAGGGCATCATCAGATTTAGAAGTTATGTACTTACCATAACTTGGCATCTGTGTTGTCCATTTTCATTCTTCCTCACCTTCCCTCCCATGTATCCCTGGTCCTGTCATTCCTAGAAGGATCTTGGATGGTATTGGAACCTTTCAGTTCCTGTTTTGGGCCGCAACCCTTTTCTTATATCTGTTTCTATCTCTATAGTAAACTGGGAAATTAGGAAGCAAACTTGATCTGAGGAGTTAGGGATGAAATAGAGCATTATGGGTAGAGAGAGGCACTCGAGAATAGGATTCAAAGTCTTATATATGCAGCCAAGTTGTCTCCGAGGATGAGATCCTAGACCCATTTGGGAGGAAAAATGAAAATGGACAACATAGATGCCAAGTTATGGTAAGTACATAGCTTCTAATTTCCTTTCATCCCAGATTACTAGGTTTGGCTGTTTCTAAGCAAACCATGTCTTTATGGATGTCTAGACCATTTCTTTTTGTGTTCATAGGAAGAGACTTTCTGCCTGTGTAAAGGCTCATTATACCAGGGCCGTGGCTTCCTCAGGTGCTTTTTTAAAAGGATTGGATACCAGTTCCATCCTTGAGGCTGCTACTTGGACCTCTATCCATACCTTTGCTAAGCATTACACATTGGATGTTGTTTCCAGAGTAAGAGCTGGCTTTGCCAGAACTGTCTTGCGTGGTGTTCTTGAGGGCTCTTATATACCTTCCTCCTCCCAAGTTTCTTGAGCTTTTGTACTCTCCCTTTAGTAAAGAGTACTGAAGCAGTGATCTGGAAGGGCATAGTACATTTGTGAAAATCTTAGCATAACAGTAAATGTACTTCTATTCACTGTTGCACTATTCACTCACTCCCTCCTCCCCCTTCTGCTCAGTTCATTTCACATTTGTCTTTCTGGATGTGCATGTTCTTTCTACTTCCTAGGACTGTTCCTCCTGGGCTGTTCATTTCTGAGGTATGTACATCTGTACTTCACCTTTATGCCCTACGCCTTGAGCAGAGAGAATATGTGTGACATGCAACATCTATAAAATCCTTATTCTTTGGTATCAGACATTGGGCTGCCCTTGGCAGGGATTCGCTTTAGTAAAGAATACTGCAACAATGAAGAGAAGGACAGGATTAGAGGGCTGCAGCCAATTGGCACAGAGTGTCAGGGGTGTTGTCTGATAGAGGAATACCAAAGAAGCTATAAGGTAAGATGTTAAAAACAGTGAGGTGGCCAGAAATTTGAACAGCGAAGGTAGAGCAGTTGAGGAAGCTCGAAGTGATGGAGATGAATTGCATAAGATGGGTGGTAAGATTCACAGTGTGGGACAGGTGAGGAAATTATTACATCAGACGAGAAGTCAAACTAGCTCCATTTGCAGCAAAGGTAAAAGAGAGAACAGATTATGGTGGTGTAGAAACATGAGCAGGAAAGCAGAAGACGACTTGGTGAAGAGGATTTGGGAGAGACGGGTAGAATGCAAGAGGAAATGAGGATGCCCAGCAAAGAGATGGATGGATTGCATTAGAAAAGACCTGCAATAGCCAGAAATGAACGAAGAATGTAGGAGAGTGGCATTGAATCAAGAGGGATGGCAGAAATTTATGCATGTAGTAAAATGCTAAGACAATCATTCCAGGACCTTTGGAGTAGCAGAGGATGTGTAGAATGCAGGAAAAATGAGAAGTTTCAAGAGAAGAAAGCTAGACATAATAGCAGGCTGAGCAGTAAGAAAGAGTAAGAATGAGGCTAAAAAGAAAGGAGGTAGCAGGTGGCCAATATACAGAATGGAATATGGAAAGGTGTGGGTGGGGGAACAGAGTAGATGAGTACATGAGCAGAGTTTAGGCAAGTGTTGTGGTACTGAGTGAGTTGAAGTGATGAAGTGGGAGATGCAAGAATGAATGATAAGACAGGTAAATTGAAATGATAGTGAATGGGTAAGAGTAGAAAGCACTGAGAAGTGTCAAACAGGAGAGAGAGAGAAACATAGGTGGCCATGCAGATGCCAGTACCACAAGGACAGTAGGAGAGAAGTAAACAAGATGAATTACTCAGTTGGACTGGAAAGGACAGAAGGTGAAAGGGACAGAACAATTTAGTGGAAGTAAAAGAAGAGTACAAGAGGGATGGGAAAGGGATCATGCGCAACACAAGGGAGTAAGACAACCAGCACTGGGAGTCAGGATGGCAAGGGTGGTGGACTTGAGGGTGAAAAGTTGCAGATAAGAAGGGCAGTGGTACGAGGGAGGACAGAGAGAAAGACAGAGAGAGAGAAAGTGTGGAAATAAAGACAAAAAGGTTTGTGATTGGAGACTTTGTCACCAGTGGGATTGAGAGCCTTGGCAAGGGAACTGTAAAGATCATATTAGAGTGATACCAGGCTGACCTAGTTAAGGCATGGAAGAAGGTAATCTAGGTGGTCAGCAAAGTAGAAGAGTGGAGCAGTGCTTTTGCATTCACAGGCACCAGAGAATTTGTCAGGGGAGACACTGTATTGATTGATATTTAATTACCAGGATAGTCTGACTGTGTGTACTAAGCTAATGACCACCCCTTTTAAGCCTAGTCATGCATCACAAGTCTCTGACAAGTTCTGGTAGCCTTGATAAGTGTAAGCAGGGGCTTGGGAGATGAAACATTTACAAGCAGGACCCTGGGAGATGAGCCATTCCTGTTCCCCATCTATATATCCAAGTTACTCTTGAACTGGGTTAGGGAGAACGTCTGTTTCACATAGATGGGGAGCCTGTTCCAGAGAAGAGGTGGTCTTAGGAATACATAACTGTCTCTCCAGCCAGTCATATTTATATCACAGGCATGGTTTAAGTCTTTAGAATGGGCAATTCTGGTGCTGTTTGTTTTGCAGATATGTAAGATGTTGATCAAGGTGGGGTCCGACAATGCCATGTATGCTAGGCATAGCTGTCTCCTCAGCAGTCTGTAGAAGACAGAATGCAGGGATAGGGATTTGAGATGGTCTGCATAGGACATGTTAATTAAGTAGAGGCCTGGGGAGAAAAGCTCCACAATATTACAAAACATATTAAGAACGTTAATTTTACAATTTTTAAACATAATACAAGAGTGTCTATGATTTAAATAATTATACCAAATTGGAGATAATGTGATAACTTTGGTTAAAATTAGATGAAACTTACATGACAATGATTTAATATTTAGAGAAATTTTACTCAGTTTAGCGAAATTAAAGGTAAGTTAGTATAATACAAATAGGAAATGCAATTACGAAATGAGAAAAAAAAAGGTTGTGGCATATTTACATAGAGAGTCAGGGGAGAGAAATTGAAGTTAGGAAGTGAGTGAAGAAAGGGAGTCAAGAAGTGTAGGATATGAATAGGTAATTGGTAGCGCGCATAGTCAGGGATGCAACTGATAAGTGTTACAGTATGGTGTAAGAGGTGGCTTTCTCAGAAGTGTTTGCAGTATCAGCAGTCAACATGCTTAGACAAGAGAGGAAAGCATAGGGCCAGAAGAGGAGGATAAAAGATACCTGTCAAAGAAAGTAGCTGTATGCCAAGGACAGGCTTAATCTTAAACCATTAAGGATATTGCTGCTCAGACCTTGTTTACAAAGGCAATTATCAACTATAATTATATATTAAAACTAAGATGGGGTATCACAGAAACAGAAAATGGAGGGTAATAATTGAGGAGTAAGAAGAAAATAAAAAAGGACGCAGAATATAGCAGAGGGGCAGACATGGGTGCCTCAGAGCATGGGTGGTAGTAGTATTGCTGTGCAGTTCCCTATTACGCCGTTGCAGATGCAGGTTGTCGAATGCATCTTTGTTGAACAGTAAAGCGCAAAAAGGCAAAATAGTGAAGCGACTTTTCAGAATTTCTTTGGCCACTTTCGCTGCTTTGCCTTTTCGGCACTGTAGTGCGATCTCAGAGTTGGTGTATTTAAGTAGGGGGTGGTTGGGAGGCAGAGCCCCCCACGTCGGAGGGTGTGGGGGGGGGCAAAGCCCTCCACATTAAGTAATGTTTTACTGTTTGTTTATTTATTTTTTGATGTTCTTCGTGTTTCACTGTTGCAGTCATTACATTCGGGTAATCTGCTGGCAGGTTGCCCTCAGTCGGCCTGAATTCCAAAGTCTTGGGTCCTGCGTTGGTTGCTGTCTTCTCTTCCATGATGTCAGGTTGTCAGGGGTATAAAACATGCAGCCAACACCATTTTCTTTTGTCTTTCTTGCCGTGCGGTGCCCGAAGCAGAAGCATTTCGCAAGTGCCGGTCGGCCGACTACTGAAATATTCGAGTTTGAGTTTCAGAACCGAAGTCTTCACTAAAGCTAAGTACCCCATTGGGGAAACTTTTTTCTTGCTTTTTACAGATGTCAGAAAAAGTTAATAATTGTATTACTTGTGGGAAGCAAATACCTCATAAGGATTTCCATTTATACTTTATTCCTTGCCTAGGCCCTGATCACAACGTGCCTGGCTGTCGGTTTTGTGCTAGATTTAACCAACGCACTATTAAGTGTCGGTATATTTTTGCATCAAAGTATTTTGGAAATAGATTTAACTACCCAGAAATGTCATCAGATAGCAATCTGACTACCAGAGTACTTAAAAAAACGCAAAGAAAAAGACAGAGAAAGGCAGTCAAGATCCAAAACCGATGATGAAGCTTCTCCTAAGCCAGTCGCCGGTTCGCTGGTACTCAATGAGGCACTTTCACAGCCCCTGATACTTGCTACTTTTGAGTCGCAGGCCTCTACCGACACCCATGTGGAGTTCGGCATGCTGTAAGATACTCAAGGTATTGGACCGATGGATGTATCTCCCTCAGATGGGTCCGGAGCCGCTGAGCAGGCACCGGCTTCTGAGGGTGTATTCAGACCTCAACATTTATATATCAAACCAACGACAGCTGCAAAACCAAAGGCAAAGACAACTTCTAAAACTAAAAAACCGATGCCTGAGCCACGGGCACAGGCCTCTATGCCTAAAAAACAGATGATCAAAATGGTTGAAGACCTTATTACCTTGATCAGGGGTACCCATCCCCCTCCAGATAAGAGGCCTAGGCAAGACACTGATTATGAATCTTCAGATCAGGCTTCTATTTCTTCTGATTCCTCTTCTGATCAGGAGTTATCTATACCTCCCTATGAGGATTCTGATGCTGAGGAGTCTATTCCATCTGCATCTCCTCCAGAGGATTATTCATTTGGAGAAACCTCGCATACTTTGAAGGAGCATTTTCACTGGGAGAGTCAAGACTTCTCAGAATCAAAAAAGAGGCTCAGGGATTTCCTTCTTCTCCCTCAGCACAAGCCTTTAGCCATTCCCCCTGTTTTAGACATTGTGGATGATGTGTTTTCGGAGTCAAGCTTGACCCCTGACTCCTTTACCTCTGGCTCCCAGTAAGCCTGACATATATTACAGTGTCTCTGACTCACATAACATTTTTTTTTTTTTTTTTTTTTAGAAACCCTGCTGCTGACCCTGAAACTATTTCACAGGGTCCAAAGGGAGTTAAGGCCTCAACAGCAAAAACCCTAACCCCTCTGACAGATTCAAGGGCACTAGACAGATAGGGATAAAAGGTTTATACATCTGCAACCTTGGCAGTCAGGGCCTTAAACTGTCAATTTAACATGCTTAAGTACCAACAACATGTTATGGGATTGCTGAAACAGAAAATGATGTTGATTTCAGAATGTGCAGAAAATAAAGAATTACAGGAATTATTGCATGCAGCTGAGCAAGTTGGAAATCATACTTTGCAATGTGGTTTTGATTCCTTAGAGGCCTCCTACAGGGCTGCAGTTACTGGATCTGTGATAAGGAGGCATGCCTGGTTAAAGGAACAACATTTGCCTGATCATGTTAAAGCTAAATTGCTAGATGCACATTTACAGCATGATTCTTTGTTTGGTATTAAGGCAGAAGAGGTTTTAAAGAAAATGGAAGACAAAGCTAAGTCTAAGCAAACTGTTAAAGAATTCTTACAAGTGCAGCCACCAAGATTCAGTACACACTGGCATACAAAAATTGATCCTTTCCTGTGTCAGACAGAGCTCAAAGCGGCAAATTCAGATGCCCAAAGGGTTCCAGATACCAGGCGCAAGATTCATACAGGTCAAGGCAATGGTGCGCATCTACCTCCAAGTCAGAAAGCAGTCCCAATGACTTCCCTCTGCCTACACCAAGCACTTATCTTTTGACAGCACCTTTAGGGGGAAAATTAGCACTTTTTGCTCAAAATTGGCAGTTAATAACCCAGGACAAGTAGGTACTAAACATAGTATCACAGGGATACAGATTCCATTTCCACACTCTGCCAATGGCAAACGGTTGGCTAGATTTGCCCAAAAATCAATGGGCAGAGGCACAGAAACAGGTTATGTCCCTCATGGATATGGGGGCCATTCAACCAGTACCAGAACAGGAAAAAAGACAAGGTTTTTACTCAAGACTGTTCTTGGTACCCAGAAAGGACAAGGCCTGGTGGCCAGTACTGGATTTATCAATTTTGGACACATACCTGGACATTCCAAAATTCAAAATGCTGACTTTGCAGCAGCTTATGCCCATGCTGGGCAAGAATGCTTGGCTGGTGACATTAGACCTAAAAGAGGCATACCTGCATGTCCCAATAAGACACTCATGCAGAAGATACCTCAGATTCAAGGCTGGCTTAATGCATTACCAATTCTCTGCACTGCCGTTTGGCTTATCTACTGCGCACAGGGTCTTTACAAAGTGCCTGGCACCAGTAATTGCATTTTGCAGACAAAGAAGTATGCAAATATACCCTTACTTGGACGACTGTCTCATTCAGTCAGAGAACAAGGACACTCTTCTTCAACACATGGCGTTTGTGAAAAGGCTTCTAACATGCCTAGGGTACACTATAAACGAAAATAAATCACAACTGGTACCCTCTCAAAAGATAACATTCCTGGGTGCAAGCTTGAATACAACTGCCCAGATGGCTTACCTTACGCCAAACAAACAAAGACAACTGACTACTTACTTCAGACTGATGGCAACAAAAACCCAGTCTTCTGCAAGACAAATTCTGCAGGCTCTGGGCTTCATGGCATCCTGCATCCTACTAATTCCATATGCAAGACTGCATATGAGAAACTTCAATGGTACCTAAAAAGTTTATGGAATCAACATTCACACAGTCTGGAAACCATGATTACTCTCATTCCCTGCCTGCAACAGGAGTTTCTATGGTGGGCAAAGGCCTGTCACCAAAACATGGGACAGCCCTTCACTCTTCCCCCTGCCAGCCAAACCTTAACAACAGACGCATCAGATTATGCCTGGGGGGCCCACATGGAAGGAAGATGCATTCAGGGCATATGGGCACCAAAACAAATGCATCTACATATCAACTAGAAAGAGATGCTAGCTGTTCAAAATGCCCTACCAGCCTACAAGGACTTACTTCATCCAGGACTACTACTGATAAAGACGGACAACACCACAGTACTGTGGTATATAAACAAGCAAGGGGGCACACACTCATACCCCCTTTGCAGATTAGCCATGGCACTGTGGGACACAGCTTTGACCTACCAAATACATTTTCAAGCTCAATTCCTGCCAGGAAAACAAAACACTCTGGCAGACGATTTAAGCAGAAACCTTATGGATCCTCACGAGTGGAGACTAAAGCCACAAGTCTTCAACATGATAACAGAGAAATGGGGGAGCCCAGACATAGATCTATTTGCCTCTCCTCAAAATTATCAACTGAAAAGATTCTGCACAAGGACTTATCACAGACAAGCGTGGAAAGTGGACGCCCTATCCTTCAGTTGGAAAAACCTATCAATTTATGCCTTTCCTCCTCTGTCTCTTCTACCCAGGTCCTCCTAAAAGTCAGACAAGAGAAGCCAAAGATGATATTGATTGCACCGGACTGGCTCTGCCAATACTGGTACCCAATCCTAAGGAACTTGTCTCAATACCCAGCTTGGACCTTGCCTCAAACACCACAACTAGTGTCCCAGCAAAACAGTCAGATCCTGCACAATCAACTACAGACTCTAAACCTGGCAGCATGGCTAATCAGGTAATCATACAAACACCACCTCTTAGTAAAGCTGTGATGGATGTCATTTTGGAAGCCAGAAAGCCTAGTACTAGAAAATCTTATGCTGACAAATGGAAGAGATTCTGTGCTTGGAATCCAGCACAAGGAACTGATACAGCAGAACCAAATATTCCTCAGATATTACAATACTTAACTGAGATGCTTGACAAAGGCCTATCTTTCTCATCAATCAAAATCCATGCCTGTACCATTTCAGCTCATTACAACACAGAGCCACCAATCTTTTCTCATCCTTTACTAAAGCTGTATCTTAGAGGAGCCAAAAATTTAAGGCCCCCTAGAAGATCACCATTACCTGCATGGGACCTCAATTATGTGTTGGAAAAACTCACCCTGCCTCCATTTGAACCAGCTGCTACCGCTATTATAAAGTTCTTATCATGGAAAACAGCTCTGCTACTAGCTATTACTTCAGCAAGAAGTGTTTCAGAGCTACAGGCCCTCATGGCTGCAGAGCCTTTTATCATATTTTACCCGGACAGGGTGTCTCCGAAGACAAATCCTACTTTTATGCCTAAGGTGATTTCTAGTGTGGCTCTTAACCAAACAATTCATCTGCCAAATTTTTATCCAAATCCGCAGAACAAAGGGGAGAGAATTCTGCATTCCTTGGATGTTCACAGACAGCTAAGATTCTACTTGAGCAGGACTAAAGCTCTAAGAAAAACTGAGCAATTACTAGTGTCATACGCTGCAGGATCAGAAGGAAAAAAGGCTACTTCAAAGCGGATAAGCCACTGCATCCGTTTCTGCTACTTACACCATAGTAAACTAGTGCCCAAGGGCATTAGGTCTCATTCCACCAGAGCTGCAGCTACTTCAGCAGCCTTTCTTAGAGGAGTACCAACCAAAGACATTCTAGAGGCTGCTACTTGGAGTTGTGTTCACACCTTTACAAAGCATTACCATTTGCCTCTCTACTCTAAGTCCAGGGCAGGCTTTGCCACTGCAGTGCTGCAAGGCCTTGTAGCTGCACCTAATGCTGTTTAGCTCCAGCCTCCCAACCATAGCTTTGGGATTCTACCCAAATGTAATGACTGCAACAGTGAAACATGAAGAACATAGTACAGTTGTGTACACTTACCATAAATGTAGATGTCTGAGTGTATTCACTGTTGCAGTCCAGGTTACCCTCCTGCCATCCCCCTGTCATTCTGAAGTTTTTCTTTCCTTCACTATCTTCTACAACCTTTGTGGTGTATTTGCTTGTAGATGAAGGTAAAGTTGATATTGATGCATGTAATTATATATATATATATATATATATATATATATATATATATATATATATAATATTGCTACTTTTTGGGGGCACCTGACATCAGGGGCAAGAAAAACTAAAGAAAATGGCGTCGGCTGCATGTTTTATACCCCTGACGACTTGACGTCATGGAAGAGAAGACAGCAACCAACGCAGGACCCAAGACTTTGGAATTCAGGCCAACTGAGGGCAACCTGCCAGCAGATTACCCGAATGTAATGACTGCAACAGTGAATGCAGTCGAACATCTACATTTATGGTAAGTGTACACAATTGTACTTTTCGGAACAGCGATTGTTTTCCATTGGAAAATAATTGCTGTTTTGAAGGTTCAGCGTAAGCTTTTGCTTACATGGGGTCAATTATCTGTTGTTCGCTCTTTTGAGCATGCAATATGGTAATATAGACCTTTGCTGTGCAGTGCAAGGAGTCTTGATAGGAGGGTGACGGAGCTGCAGACAGTGGTGCAGGAGGGAAGAGTGGACATTGCTGATAACAGAGAAACAGAGGTCACTGACAACAAGGGAGTAAAACATGGAGGTGCCTGAGTACATGTTGTTTGGAAAAAGGATTGGAAGTGGAGTAACAGTCTGCATAAATGGGTGCATCAGCTGTAAACACAGAGAGGAGGAGTCACATCACCTCATGAAGAGAGAAGGGAGTAAGCAGAGTTAGAGCTTAGTCTACGTGCCCTGAGAGTTAAGGTAGAGGAAGAGAGGGAGTGCTGCTGGATTGATGGAAGCAGCCCCAGACACATCAGGAGATGAGCATGATAGATGGAAAGATCTAGTAAAGTAGGTGAGGAAAGAGGACGTGTTTTCTAATTGTGGGTTTTCTGAATTTGCCTAAATTTTACTGGCAGATTCCAAGGTCCAGGGTGAAGGTAAAGCAGGATTTGGGATCTTGAACCATGAGAAGTTTAACTATCTGGTGCCAAATGTTGTGTTTCAGAGGACTGATTTCTGCATGATTTCCTAACGAATATGAAGGGATCAGGCATGCATGGGTGAAGACTCCTTCAGCTAACAGCGATCATGTTACTGTGTGATTTAAAGTGGAAGAGAAAAAAGAACCAAAAGCACAAATGTTGTGGAATTTTAGGGGATTGGGATATGATAAGGTATGACAGTTGGTCATACGTGAGTTAGAGGACTGATGAAAAATAGAAGGAATAAATGAGCTATGGGAACTGGTCAAGAAAAGAGTACATGGAGCTGTGGGTAAACATTTGTGAAAGAGCCAAAAAAGGATAAAAGAAGAAAAGGAGGGGGGAGGATAAAGCTAGTATTCCTACACAAAAAATGAGACAAATGATTAGGGAAACAAGCCAAGGCATGCATCAGATGGATTGGGGTGAGTAGGTAAAGAAATCATAGTACAAGGAAGCAAGTGAAATGGCTGAAAGTAACTAATGGAATGGAGTCACGAATGGGAACAAAGGCTTTTCTTAGGTATGTAGGAGAAAAAATGAAAGGGAGGAGCGGAACCTGGGCAGATTGAACAAAGATGGGAGACAGTACAAGAGTGGGAAAAAAACAAGGTGGTGAGTGGATACTTCACTTCAGTCTCTACACCGGAAAATAAAGGTGCAGTGCAAGGAGGAGAGATATGCAGAATGGCAAGAGCATTAGGGAAACACCAGGAAAAGAGAGGAAGGAGACCGAGAGGAAATTGGTTTCCATAAGGGATGATGAAGCACAGAAGCTAGATGGGTTTTCTCCCAGCATCCTCAGCAAACTGGTCAGTGTGCTGGCAGATCTCCTTACAGTGCTTTTTTGCAGATTACAGAGCACTAAAAGTGACCATGGCATAGAGCGCTGCAGATGTGTGCCCTTGAACAAGTAGTGAACAGAAGAATTCAGGAAACTGAATGCCTTTTAGCCTAATAGCAGTGGCATAGAAAGTCATATAGAGAATCCTATGAGAAAGGCTTGCTACCTTCACAGCAGACTGCAGTCTTCAGGATAGCAGCTTGCACAGAGCCATGTCCAGAAGAAGCTGTCAGATTTCACCCAGTTTTATGACTGTTACGGAAAAATTTGACGGGAGTATTTCTGTGAAGTCTTTGACTTTATCCTGCCCAGTCAGCTGCTAGGAACACTGGAGGGGTAAGGGTTAGGAGCAGGACCAATTAACTGGATTGCTACATATTTGAATGACACGGCACAAAACATTGTAGTTGAAAGGGACAGTGTCATGATTAAGGATGGTGAATAATGGAGAACTGCAGAGATTTGTTAATTTCAGAGTTAACAGTAGAAGTAGAGAACAAAATTAATATGTGGTGGTAGATGGTGTTTGCATCTGATGGATAATTTTGGGAGGCTAACCTGTTGTCCAGAAAGGTCATATTTGAGCTTCATTACAGGCTAATTCAAATACTGCTACTGGACCATAATGAGCCTGGTGTGAAGTATCCAATTAGAGAGTGAAACTAATGGCAGCAGGAAAGGAAAAGAATCTTGTGACTTAAGTCACACCTGTAGTGGACCACTAGGAGAACAGAAGTAGCAACAAATGGATACTGGTGTATCCTTAGAGGGATTGACTCCAGGTACAAAGATGTAACCCACATTCAGTACCAGACTGGCAATTTTGGAGTTCTTACAAGGGTAGGAAGATCATGCTACTGGAAGAAGTTCAGAGAAAATCCACCAGGGATGTGTGCAAGACAGAGCGTGAAGGATATGACCAGTGACTAGATGACCTTGTGCTGTTATCATTAGAGTTAGGAGACAGGGATTGGGGCACATGATGTCAGTAAACAAATTCACATCGGGGAGGTATGAGAGTTAATCTGCACACAATTTACAAAGGAGAAGAGCAGCAAGCTGTTCATTGCATTTGCTAGAGTACTTCTTCACATAGAAGGTTGTTGACCTTTGGACTAGACTTCCAAAATGGTTGGTGGAAAGTGAATTCTTGGAAGCATTCAGGAGGGCATGAGACATGTGGCAAAACTGTGTGAAAGAGGTTAACAGATAGAGAGGAGGTATAATGCTAAATGTATTAAAAAGCATACACGATAGGCTTGTTTTGTCCAGCTGTCAAACAGACATACTGAAAGATAAAATCTGTGTGTCCAGTTTGTTTCCTTGCAGATACAGAATGGAATCCTCGTCAGAAAGGTAGTCAGATTAGAACAGCCTGTATTAGACGTTTCATATGTTAACAGTAGTTGGTACATATAATAAAGCCTAAATCAATTTTATATTCTGTGACTCATAAGTGCGAGCCCCAGAATAGTAAGACCGAATGTTTAGAAATGAGGACTTTATTTTCATCTACTACTGATTGACTGAACAGCATTTGGAAATAATGTAATGTGTTTGGTAGATAACGGATTCCTGCTGTGTCTTGGAGTGTTCCCTTTTCTTCAAGGTTTGGACATCTTGGATTTCGTATATACAAGTAATGGTGGTGCATGGTTGTTGCCCTGCAAAAATGTATTTAAAGAATATTTATTGTCTACATCCACTGTTCTCTTTTGGTTTCACTGTTTTTTCTTTTTGTTAATCCCTGGACTCACTGTTATGGATTTTGGAATTATAATATGAACCAGTAAAACTATTTAAGTTCATAAGTAGGCAGTTTTTTGGTTATTTTTCCACGTTACATGCATGCTGTATGTAATAGATACTTAACTTGATTTCTTGACTGCAAATAATTGTTAGTTTTGACTGTTTGAAACTGTATATGTGTGTGTGTGTGTGTGTATGTATGTGTGTGTGTGTATATATATATATATATATATATATAGATATATATCTAGATATGTGTGTGTGTGTGTGTGTGTGTATGTGTAATATATATATGTGTGTGTATATGTTCATAATATTGAAAACTCAAAATATTAAAAAGGGAAATTTGCCCTTAAGCCAGTGTTGTGTGATGCCTTAGTTGGTTTTCTTGCCCCCACATTAAAAATATTAAAATATTTTTATTTTTCAGTATTATGAACTGTATATATAAATATGTATATACATTTATACATATATTAAAAAAACTGGCAGTTTGCTCTGTCGGCAGCATCACTTATTCATTTGCTAATTTTCTGATTTCCACATTATGAGGGTAACATGAGAGCTGGAGTCGATCCTGGCAAATAGTTGGCAGAAGTCATTGAAACATCCACAGAGGGGAGACTGCTCATTTTAGGAGTTTCATGCACACATGTGCACATGCCCATACTTAGTGGAAATTCAGAGGATTAAAAGTTCACTTTTGAGCATGTCTTTGAGATGTGGAAAGAAACCAGGTTTACTAGTTAAAACCTACACAGGACACAGGGAAGACATTCAAAATCTGTACCGAGGGCAGCCTAGTTAGGATCCAAATCAAAGAATTTAGCACTGTACTTGAGTAGGGCTAGCCACTTTGCTGCCAAGACAGCATTGTACATTTCTGTGAATATCAACACTATGAGCAGTAGTGCATTTTCTGATGTCAGAAGTACTGATTGTGAATTTGTTTATCAGTTTGTGATGATCTTCTGTCCTTGTCCTTATCATCCAGGTTCAGAGAAGCTTAGTTACATCACACAATACTAGTTGGAGACCAGCTATGCCCCCCATTAGACTTTTGCGTGATACCCAAGTTGAAAATTTGCGATCACCCTTCCAGTCATCCAGACTGGCTTTAAAGGTTGCCAAGAAAGTACTCTGTTTGATGGGTAAGAACAGCGTAGTCCAGAAGAGGAGAATATGTTTGGTTAGGTATTTGCCATGCCATCTGGAGTTGTTGATGGATAGTATAGGTTTAGATTTCTACAGTGGGTGTGTCTACCTTGACTCTGGTTCTGTTTAGGTGAAGTAGTTGAAAGAGCACCAAGTTGTTCATAGCATGGAAGGCTAATCCGAGGCCATCCCTAGAGCTATGATAATAAAACTCATAGCAGTTGTTTATTTGTTCCAAGCACATAGTTCATATTTTGCATAGTACATCATGCAGTATGTGCTAGTTTTGAACCTTTCTTCTTTGTGAAATGAAAGTGCTTAAGCCCTGTATTAAAAATACACAGGTTATATAAGTTAACCCTTAATTTAGGTGAACAGAAACATTGCTGCCCAAAGTCTGGCAGTTGGAGCAGTGGATTAAGGCTATGAGCTGTTAATGACCTTCTTACTGTGGACTCAGGTTTGATTCTCTCTGCCTTCTTTTGCCTACTGCTTGACTTTGAGTGAGTCACTTAACCAAGCAGTACTTTGGAAAATTGGGTAAGCTGTTTAATGGTCTGGCAAACTGCATGCCTAATACCTATGAATCTTAAGTCTGAGTGGCAACTGTGAAGTTAGCAGCTGCGTATGAAGAGTATTCGTGCTTAGAAGGTGACAACTTAAAAAAATGCCTTTTGTACTATATGACCACTGACTTGTAGACTGTAATGTTTAAACATTTGGCTAGTGTTGCTACATTTTACCTTGTATGGCTTCATTTTGCAGAGGGAGCTGTTGTTATTGATTACTTTGGTGATGGAACATCTGGTGATAGACCGCTTGAAGATGGATGTGTCCACATAATCTCCTTGGGATCCAAAGCCATCATGCTGCAGGTTTGGAGTGATCTCAGCACGGGTACTTTAATCTTTAGGTACTGCATACATGATTCTGCATTGTAATTGTAAATCTTAACATTGCATTTCTAAATAGTCAAGATTACCTTGTACATGGTTAAGGCTTTCAGTGACATTGCCACCAGCAAGTCAGACTTAAAATAGTCTGGAGGCCTGTCAGTGGGAGAAGAAACAGTGAGGGAAATATGTATATGCTTTTTTTCTGCCATGTGTAAAGATGGAGAAGTTTGTTTTTTTTTTCATTCTGGAAAAAATGGTGGAAACTGGTGGTGCTGCAGCCTTCTCAATTGTCCCTATTTTGGAGGAACATTCCTTTTTTCCAGGATTGATTTAATCAGATGATGTGCCTATTTTTGGAGGCATGTCCATATTTTTAAGCTTCATTTACCTCTTTGCACAATTTCCTGAATCCCCCCTCATCACACATGATTTTTGAAGCTGTCTAGCTCACAGAAAACCACACTACATGACCAACATACTAGTGTCACAAATAATTTAAAGAAAGAGGACGAACGTCTCACATCTCCCTTTTTAGAAGCAAAAAATAAATGATATTGTGTGGTAGAATTTTGCAGTTTAGTCCATTAAAGTCTGCAGATTTCTTTGATAGTGTGCTTAACCTTTTCTATCATTTTTATCACTAAAGTTTTTTTTAAACATGTTTCTAAGTAGTATCCCACATTTCTACTGGAAGTGGGAAGAGTTATGTGCTCTTTGCTATTCAGATTTGATGCTGATTAGATGTTGCAATTGCTGAATTGATGCACCTACTTTTCAGAGGCTTTTGTATCTATTTTCGGTATCTGTAGGCTGTGAGGTATAGACAGTAGTTGTAGGAATGTGGATGTAAGCACCGAAACAGATCCTGCAGGCATACATGTGGAAGTCCCTGTGCCGTCTGTGTTTGATGTTATTGTGCATTTTGCACTGTAAGGAAGTGAGTTAAGGGGAATGCCATGCCCAGAAATAGCATCCTAGCCTGCATTTTGACTACTGTAATCCTTGCCAACTATCCCTTTTGCCCACATTCTGCACTCAACTGTAAGGAAATGTACAGGGAATAAGCATATTGAGATGTGTTCTTGCCATATAATGGGGACCCAGAAGTACATATATTAAAATGCACTGCATATTTCAGAAAAGAATAGCTTCATTGTTGAAGATAAAGTAATTATTTTAACAGGGAAGCATAGACACTGATAGCAGATAGGATTCACTTGTCCTAGCTTATATCCCTACCTTTTATACAAGAAGCAGGTCCTGCATAACACCTGCTTAGTAAAAGCTGGCTTGTGCATAGCTCATGTATTATTGAATTTCCTCATTCATTTTACCCTACCACCTCCCTATTATTAGAATTATCCACCAACATTTTCTTTTTTGCTTTTATGTGCTAAGGATATAGCTACAGAGTATGTACTTGCCATGAAGAAAATACATAGGTGATGATTTTCACTCTTTTGTCCGATATTTTCATCAGTTAAGCCTCTCCAGGAGTGGATGGTTGTGATCTCACTCCTTAGCTGTTAGAGGGCAGCAGAAAAGAGCACACTATGGACTTTCCTCAGTGTTGTTTCACCACTCAAACTAAACAGTCACACTGCTTAGCTTTACTGTTGTTTTTGCTCACTTCGGACCTATTCTTGAGCAGTTTGTATGAAATAACTTACTGGTTAAGTTATGCTTTTACTAAGGCTGGCAAATAACTTACTGGTTACGTTATGCAGGACCTACTACTTGCATAAAAGGTAGAGAAATCCCCAGTAGACATTGCTAATGAATTCAACAACTTCTTCACAGAGGCTATCCAGTCTCAAGCTAGCCAACTCTCTCCCAATGGCTCTAATTCTAATGCAGCCACACCCAGTACCTAGACATACTTTACCTTCCAACCTTTTCCTACTCAACTTGTTCATGCCCTACGTAAGAAACTAAGACCCACCACCCTGGCTGCTGACCTCCTCCCAGCAGACTATCTGCAAAAGGCTGCTGACATCATAGCATACCCCATCTCAATCTTGATCAACAGAGCTATATCTGAAGCTACTGTACCCACTATATGGAAAATCTCCCATGTCATACCTCTCCATAAAGGAGGCAGTTCCACTGAACTGTCAAACTTTAAACCCATAGCTATTCTGTCACCTCTAGCTAAAATTATGGAGAAGTGTGTACACATACAGCTCATGCACTACCTCACACAGAACAAGCTGTTGTCCAACTTTCAGCATGGCTTTAAGCCACACCACCGTACTACTTCTGCCCTCCTCTCTTTCTCTAACTTCATTAACCACAACCGCAATAATAACAAACTATCCTCAGCACTCTTGCTAGATCTATCCAAGGCTTTTGACATGGTTGACCACAAAATGCTTACAAATACCTTGAACAAATACATTGAAGGCCTTCTCCTTAAACAACCATGCACTCCAGTGGTTTCAATCCTACCTGCAGGGCAGGCAACAGGCAGTCCTATGGCAGGACAAGCTATCATCTTGCCTACCCATCACATTAGGAGTTCCCCAGGACTTGATACTAGGACCCTTTCTTTTCTCCATCTTTATCAATGATCTTCATTCAGTCATCCCAAATGCTACCTGCATTCAGTATGCGGATGATTCCACCTTGATTTGTTCTGACACCTCACCATCTACTTTATTCACATTAACCCAAAATACCTTCAGTACAGTGGAAATATGGCTCTCCAATCAACATCGAATCCTAAACCCCAACAAAACTAAGCTGCTCCTCTTCTCCCCCACACGCAGGTCCCCCTGCCATCCTTTAATATAACCACTAACAATGACACTATCATCTCCCCAGAAGCCCAAACTAAACTACTGGGTGTCATAGTTGATAACCTGAAGTCTGATGTGCATATCAGTCAAACTATCAAAACCATTAATAAAAAACTTGGCTCTCTGTACAGAAGCAAACCTTTCCTTACTCCACTTGCTAGAACTGCAGTTGCCTGTTCCCATCTACTATCAACTCTTCTCTATGCTTCATATCTGTTCTCTAACTTAAACAAAACAGATCTTAATAAACTATCATCCTGCTATAACCACATTGCCAGATTTGGTAGTGGCACAGCCTACCAGACACACCACTCTCACAACCTAAATCGCCTAGGTTGTCTTGAACTGCCTAGCCTACTGCAGTTCAGCCAGCTAATAGTGGCACATAAAGTCCCAGAAAGTACACCTGCACTAAAAAATATTATCAGCCCCTACACCAGCACCCGGCCACTGCGATCATCCACTACACTCCTAGTTCTAACATACAAATCCAACTACTCAGCTGGGGACTTTCTGTTTGCCAACTCTCTTGGAAAAACATGGAACAGACTCCCAGCTGACTTGACCCTAGAATCCTCACTAACTCGATTCAAAAACAAACTCAAGAAATACTTCAAAACTCATTGGTTATGTCTTTGCACTAACCCCAACTAGTGACCTCTCTATTACTTAGGTGCCTTACCTTCAATTACTTCTAACTTTTTTCTACCACACCATTTCAGGAAGGGTCAGTTGTGTAACTGCTGCTTAATGTGTCTTAAACCTGAATGTAATGTTATGTATATATAACTTTGAAAATAATGTTGTGCTTTGTAAAGTGTTTTATAATAAGTTAGTACAATATGTGCTAAATGCTGGTATTGCTTATGATTGTAATCTGCTTGAAACTAGCATTTACTAAATGTTCAATGTGTATTATTATCTTGGAGCTTTTCTCCCCAGGCCTGCACTGAAAATGGACATATATCCAGTCCCGGTCAACAAATATAAAGTAAAATTAAATAAAATTAATGTATTAATCTGTGGAATGAATTGTGATTTTAATCCATTTTTTCAGTAAATTATTTCCTCTAAGAAGGTGGCCATAAAGTAATCCCTGTGATTGTTATATTCCTCCGGCAATAGTTGATTACAGTGTTTACTGTGTTTGGAGGAAGACCATGACATTAAAAATATATACTTTTAGATAGGAAAAAAATGGAATTTTGTCACACATTAGTTTTACCATTCATACAAAACATATATTTATTGTTGGTGTTTGCATTTGCCATGTGTTACATTCAAGTAAGAATGTATGTAAAGAAGGATGTTCTTCATCTCACATTGCTGCAGTCCTTACATATGGGTAGTCCGCTGTCCTCGGTCGGCCCGAATACCAAAGTATTAGGCTGACGTCGGTCAAGGCGCTTAAAACTGACATCAGGACGTCAGGGTACAAAAGCGCATGACCGACGTCATTTCCTCAGTCTTTTTTGCCGCATGGTCCGATGCAGAAGCAGCGTTGCAAGTGCCGTTCGGCATTCTGAAATTTTTCGAATTTGGAGTTTCAGACCGAATCCAAGTTGGCTAAGTACCCCGTTGGGGAATATTTTGGTTTTTTCTTGCCTCAGTGTTTTACCGTATGTCAGAAAAAGTGAATAACTGTATTTCTTGTGGGAAACAGATACCGCATAGGGATTATCATTCTTTGTGTATTCCTTGTTTGGGGCCTGAGCACGACGTTGTTGGGTGTCGCTTTTGTGCTAGGTTCAATAAACGCACTATTAAGCGAAGGTTAGATTGTGCTAGGCTGGTCTTTGGGAAGCGGTGCAATTATAATATGCCGCCGGATTCTCCGCCCGCTTCTCTTGAAGAAGCGCAAAGACAAAGCAGTTAAACCCAGGCAAGATGAGTCGTCCGTTCGGACGCCGGTTCTTTAGAGGCTTCAGTGGAACCGGTGGTTCCGACGGAGACTTCTCTGGAGTCTCAGGGGGAGACTTTGATTTTGCAGGAGGTGGTCTCTCAGGAGGCAGGTCAGGCTGAAGGGGCTTCTCAAGTTACTGTACTCCCTCCCTTCCTAGGGTGGTTAGGCCTTCTCCTTCTGTTTCCAAGGCTTCTCCCAGAGGCAGGCCAGTTTTAGCTTCTGTTGGTGTCACTCCTAGTTCAGCAGGGTCTGTGCCTAAGAAGCACATGCTTAAAATGGCAGAAGATTTGATTACTCTGATTAGAGGTTCTTTGCCCCTCCTGATAAGAGGCCTAGGGTGGAGCCAGAGTTGGGAAGTTTTGAGCAGGCTTCGGATGTTTCAGAGTCTTCAGCTGAAGACTTGCAGGAGTACTCTCCTTATTCTGATTCTGATGCAGATGATTCCACTCCTTCTGCTTCTCCTCCAGAGGATTTTTCTTTTTCAGAGACACTTCATTCTATGAGGGAACATTTTAAGTGGGAAGGTCAGGACTTCTCTGATTCTCGGAAAAGGCTTAGGGAATTTTTGCTGTTACCCCAGCATAGGCCCTTGGCTATACCCCCTGTTCTGGATGTTGTGGAAGATGTGTTTGCAGAGGCTTCACTTAATCCTGATTCTCTGCCTCCTGCTCCTGTTAAACCGGATAGGTATTACAGGGTGCCTGAGGCTCATAAATATCTGTATAAGAGTCCTAGGGCGGACCCAGAAACTATTAGTAAGGGACCTAAGGGTGTCAAGGCCTCTGTTGTAAAAAATCCGGTTCCTCTAGATAAAGAAGCCAGAGCTTTGGATAGATGGGGAAAGAAGGTCTATACATCTTCTACCTTAGCTATGAGGGCTTTGAATTGCCAGTTTCATATGTTGAAATATCAAAACTTTCTTCTTTCTCAATTGAAGTCTAAGGTGGATGCTCTGGCGGAAGGCATTGAGTGTAAAGAATTACAAGATTTGGTGCATGTCTCTGAACAGATGGGTAAGCATTCATTACAGTGTGGTTTTGATGCTGTGCAGGCCTCGTCTAGGGTGGCTGCCACTGGCTCAGTTCTTCGCAGGCACGCCTGGCTGAAGGATCAGAATTTATCTGACCATGTTAAGACAAGGATTTTGGATGCTCCTTTGCAGTCTGATGTGTTGTTTGGTTCACCTGTGGAGTCAGTCTTGAAGAAAATGGAAGACAAGGCTAAGTCTATGCAGGCTGTTAAAGATTTTTGCAAGTTCAGCCTCCAAGTGTAGTAGGAATTGGCCTGCTAAGGGGTGGACGTATCCTTCTTATGATTCTCAGTCTAGGGGTAGATCTAGACGTGGTAGGGGCAGAGCTCAGAGTTCTTACAGACCTAGAACTGCGAGTTCACCTGCTCAATCTTGGTGAGGGCAGGGGCCAGTCCTTTCGTAAACAGGCCCAATGACCTACTTTTCAGCTGCCAGATCCTTCTTGCCTGGCAGCACCTTTGGGAGGAAGGTTAGCACTCTTCAAGGAAAATTGGATGTTGATTACCCAAGACAAATGGGTATTGGATATCATACACCAGGGTTACAAGTTTTATTTCCATACCTTGCCTCCTTTCAAGGGCATGCCGGACGTTCCTCCTCAGCAAAGACTAGAGGCTCACAAACAAATTTCTCTACTACTTCAAATAGGGGCCATACAACCGGTCCCTCTGCCAGAAGTGGGCCTAGGATTTTATTCTCGCCTGTTTCTAGTACCAAAGAAAGGAAACACGTGGAGACCAATTTTGGATTTATCTATCCACAACACATATCTGGACATTCCCAAGTTCAAAATGTTGACGTTACAACAGCTTTTACCTCTGCTGGGCAAAGATCACTGGATGGTGACTCTGGATCTCAAGGAAGCTTACCTTCATGTTCCTATCAGGCCCAGTTGCAGGAAGTATCTGCGTTTTCGGGCTGGGACTTCACATTATCAGTTCTCTGCATTGCCCTTTGGCTTATCTACTGCCCAGAGTGTTCACGAAGGTTCTGGCTCCAGTGGTAGCTTTCTTCAGGCTAAGAGGAATACAAATCTATCCTTATTTGGACGATTGCCTGATTCTGGCCCAAGAAAAGGACGACCTTCTTCATCATTTACAGTATGTGATGGCAGTGTTAAGATGCCTGGGGTATTCTGTGAACGAAATAAAGTCCAGTCTAGTACCCTCTCAGGACATGTGCTTTCTGGGTGCGAGACTGAATACAGCATCCCAGATGGCCTTTTTGACCCCGGACAAACAAAAGAATCTTTCTCTTTACTTCCACCAATTGTCTCGTCAGTCCAGGCTGACTGCAAGGACAGTCCTTCAAGCCTTGGGGTTCATGGCATCTTGTATTCTGGTACTTCCCAATGCCAAACTGCATATGAGGAAGCTACAGTGGTATCTCAAGAATGTATGGACACAGCACTGCCAAGATTTGGACACTGTCATTCAGATAATACCTTGCATTCAAAAGGAATTTTTGTGGTGGGCTCAGGAATGTCACCTAAACAAGGGACTCTCTGTGACCCGGCCAGAGGCGAGTCAGATTTTAACGACAGATGCCTCAGACAAAGCTTGGGGAGCTCATCTAAATGGAAAATGGGTACAAGACACGTGGCCTGCCAGACTTCAACATCTACATATCAACTTGAAGGAGATGTTAGCAGTCCAATTTGCATTGATAGCTTTCAAGGATTTACTTCTTCCAGGGCAGGTGTTGATTCAAACAGACAACACAACTGTCATGTGGTACATCAACAAGCAAGGGGAACGATTCTTATCCTCTATGCAGACAAGCAATGATTTTGTGGGAGACTGCTCTCAGTTTACAGCTAAATCTTCAGGCAAGGTTTCTGCCAGGAGCACAGAACTCCTTAGCAGATATGTTGAGCAGACAAATTATGGATCCCCACGAGTGGAAATTGGATCCTCATGTATTTCAGAGATTGACAGTGTTATGGGGAACTCCAGACATAGATCTGTTCGCTTCTCCACTAAATTACCAGCTGCCAAAGTTTTGCACAAAAAGGTTTCATCCCACAGCTTGGAAAGTGGATGCTCTCTCATTCAATTGGAGCAATCTTCACGTGTATGCCTTTCCACCTCTGCCTCTCCTCCCAAAGGTACTGCTGAAGGTCAGACAGGACAAGCCAAACATGATTTTAATAGCTCCAGGTTGGCCTCGACAGCACTGGTACCCATTACTGAGAAGTCTGGTACAGGAGCCTCCATGGCCTTTGCCTTCGATTCCTCACCTGCTGTCTCAGGAGAACAGTCATTTACTAAATGTCAAACTTCATTCTCTACATCTGACAGCCTGGCATATTCTGTTTTAAACCCTGGAGGGTCTCAGCTTCCACAACAAGTTTTGAATGTTATTTTGGAGGCCAGAAGGCCTAGTACAAGGAAAGTTTATGCAGATAAATGGAGGAGATTTTTATTTTGGAGTACAGCAAAGGACTTTGATGTTTCTAAACCTAATTTAAGTGTTGCGCTTCAATACCTTACTGAGTTATTGGACAAAGGTTTGTCCTTCTCCTCTATAAAGGTTCATGCTGCAGCAATTTCTGCTCACTATGACTGTGACCCACCATTATTTTCTCAGCCTTTGTTTAAGCAATTCCTTAGAGGGGCAAAGAATATAAGACCCCCACGTAGAGCTCCTACTCCTGCTTGGGATCTCAATTTTGTGTTGGAGAAACTCACTCTACAACCTTTTGAGCCTGCAGCATCGGCAGAGTTGAAATATTTATCATGGAAGACTGCTTTTTGTTGGCCATTACCTCTGCAGAAGGGTTTCTGAATTACAGGCCCTTATGGCAGTTGAGCCTTTCTTAATTTTCCACAAGGATAGGGTGTCTTTGCACTAACCCTCCTTTTTTCCCTAAAGGGGTTTCTGGTGTGGCTTTAAACCAAACTATCCATTTCCCTCCTTTTTTTGCAAACCCCCAAAATAAAGGGGAAAGGATTTTGCACACTTTGGATATACACAGACAGTTGCGATATTATTTGAGCAGAACTAAAGGGTTCAGGCAGTCTCAGCAGTTGTTTGTTTCTTTTGCTTTGGGTTCTCAGGGCAAACCTGTTTCAAAACAAACTATTTCTAAGTGGATTGGTTTTTGTATTGCTTTCTGTTATTCCCATCATGGTAAGGAGATTCCAGCTGGGATTAGGCCTCATTCCACTAGGGCTACTGCCACTTCTACAGCTTTTTAAGGGGTGGCTACTAAAGATATTTTGGAAGCAGCTACTTGGAGTTCAGTGCATACTTTCTCTAAGCATTACCACCTTCCACTTTACTCTAAATCTAGGGCTGGATTTGCCACTGCAATTTTACAGGGCATATGTTCTTCATCTCACATTGCTGCAGTCCTAACACTTGGGTAGTCCGCTGTCCCTCGGTCGGCCCGAATATCAGAGTATAAGGCTGGCGTCGGTCAGGCGCATTTGACTGACATCAGAGCGTCAGGGTACAAATCGCATGACCGGCGTCATATCCTCAGTCTTTTGCCGCATGGTCCGATGCAGAAGCAGTGTTGCAAGTGCCGTTCGGCGTTCTGAAGTTTCAGACCGAAGTCAGAGTTGGTTAAGTACCCGTTGGGGAATATTTTGTTTTTCTTGCCTCAGTGGTTTACGGATGTCAGAAAAAGTGAATAACTGTATTTCTTGTGGGAAACAGATACCGCATAGGGATTACCATAATTTGTGTATACCTTGTTTGGGACCTGAGCACGGCGTTGTTGGGTGCCGCTTTTGTGCTAGGTTCAATAAGCACTATAAAGCGGAGGTTGGATTGTGCCAGGTTGGTCTTTGGGAAGCGGTGCAATTACAAAATGCCGTCGGATGCTCTGGCGCCGCTTCCTCAAAGAAGCGCAAGGACAAGGCAGTTAAACCTAGGATAGAGAGTCGTCCAACGGACGCCGGTTCTTTAGAGGCGTCAGTGGAACCGGTGGTTCCGGAGGCCTCTCTGGAGTCTCAGGGGGAAACTTTGATTTTACAGGATGTGGCCTCCCAGGAGGCAGGTCAGGCTGTAGGGGCTTCTCAGATTACTGTACTCCCTCCCTTCCTAAGGGGTCTAGGCCCTCTCTTTCTGCTTCCAAGGCTTCTCCTAGAGGTAGGTCTAGTTTAGCTTCTGTGGGTGTCACTCCTAGTTCTTCAGGTTCTGTGCCCAAGAAGCACATGCTTAAAATGGCAGAAGATTTAATTACTTTAATTAGAGGCTCTATGCCCCCTCCTGATAAAAGGCCTA
The DNA here is from genome assembly GCF_019279795.1 of Protopterus annectens. Taxonomy (NCBI): domain Eukaryota; kingdom Metazoa; phylum Chordata; order Ceratodontiformes; family Protopteridae; genus Protopterus; species Protopterus annectens. Next base: position 445,131,076 of record NC_056726.1, read on the forward strand.
GGATGGAACCAGTGTTGGGGATTGGGAGCAGGCTTGGATGTGTCTGAGTCTTGGCTGAAGACTTACAGGAGTATGCTCATTATTCTGATTCTGATGTGGATGATTCTACTCCTTCAGCTTCTCCTCCTGAGGATTTTTCTTTTCAGAGACCCTTCACTCCATGAGAGAGCATTTTAAATGGGAAGGTCAGGACTTCTCTGATTCCAGGAAAAGGCTTAGGGAATTTTGTTTTACCCCAGCATAGGCCTTTGGCTATACCTCCTGTTCTAAATGTGGTGGAAGATGTATTTGCAGAGGCTTCTCTTAATCCTGATTCTTTGCCTCCTGCTCCTGTTAAACCTGATAGGTATTACAGGGTACCTGAAGCTCATAAGTATCTTTTAAGAGTCCTAGGGCAGACCCTGAAACTGTTAGCCAGGGGCCTAAGGGTGTTAAGGCTTCTGTTGTCAAGAATCCGGTTCCTGCAGATAAAGAGGCCAGGGCCTTGGATAGATGGGGAAAGAAAGTTTATACTTCTTCCACTCTAGCCATGAGAGCTTTGAATTGCCAGTTTCACATGTTGAAATATCAAAATTATCTCCTTTCACAGTTGAAATCTAAGGTTGATGCTCTGGCGGAAGGTATTGATTGTAAAGAGTTACAAGATTTAGTGCATGTTTCTGAACAGGTGGGTAAGCACTCTTTGCAATGTGGTTTTGATGCTGTACAGGCCTCGTCCAGGGTGGCTGCCACTGGGTCAGTTCTTCGCAGGCATGCCTGGCTGCGGGATCAAAATTTTTCCGACCATGTTAAAACTAGGATTTTGGATGCCCCTTTGCAATCTGATGTCTTGTTTGGTTCTCCTGTTGAGGCAGTTTTAAAGAAAATGGAAGACAAGGCTAAGTCTATGCAGACTGTTAAAGAATTTTTGCAGGTTCAGCCTCCAGTTTAGTAGAAATTGGCCTACTAAGGGGTGGGCGTATCCTTCTTATGATTCCCAGTCTAGGGGTAGATCTAGGCGTGGCAGGGGCAGAGGTCAGGGCTCTTTCAGGCCTAGGACGGGGAGTTCTCCTGCACAGTCTTCAGGTGAGGGCAGGGGTCAGTCCTTTCGTAAACAAACCCAATGACCTACCTTTTCAGCTGCCAGAACCTGCTCGCCTGGCAGCACCTTTGGGAGGAAGGTTGGCACTTTTCAAAGAAAATTGGAGGTTGATTACCCAAGACAGATGGGTATTGGACATCATACATCACGGTTACAGGTTTTATTTCCATACCTTGCCTCCTTTCAAGGGCATGCCAGACATTCCTCCTCAACAAAGAATAGAGGCTCACAAGCAAATTTCTCTGTTACTCCAAATAGGGGCCATACAGCCGGTTCCTATGCCAGAAAGAGGCCTAGGATTTTATTCTCGCCTGTTCCTTGTACCGAAAAAGGGGAACACGTGGAGACCAATTTTGGATTTATCTATCCTCAACACTTATCTGGACATTCCCAAGTTCAAGATGTTGACGTTGCAACAACTTTTACCTATGCTGGGCAAGGATCACTGGATGGTAACTTTGGATCTCAAAGAGGCATACCTTCATGTTCCTATCAGACTAAGTTGCAGGAAGTATCTGCGTTTTCGGACTGGGGCTTCTCACTATCAGTTCTCTGCATTGCCCTATGGCTTATCTACTCCGCCCAGAGTATTTACGAAAGTTCTGGCTCCAGTGATAGCTTTCTTCAGGCTGAAAGGAATACAAATCTATCCTTATTTGGACGATTGCCTGATTCTGGCTCAAGGAAGGGAAGAGCTTCTTCGTCATTTGGAATATGTGATAGCAGTGCTAAGATGCCTGGGGTATTCTGTGAGCGAAATAAAGTCCAGTCTAGTACCCTCTCAAGACATGTGCTTTCTGGGTGTAAGACTGAATACAGCATCCCAGATGGCCTTTCTAACCCCGGACAAACAAAAGAATCTTTCCCTTTACTTCCATCATCTATCTCTTCAGTCCGGGCTGACTGCAAGGACAGTCCTTCAAGCCTTAGGGTTCATGGCATCTTGTATTCTGGTGCTTCCCAATGCCAAACTGCATATGAGGAAGTTGCAATGGTATCTCAAGAATGTATGGACACAGCACTGCCAGGATCTGGACACTGTCATTCCAATAATACCTTGCATTCAAAAGGAATTTTTGTGGTGGGCTCAGGAATGTCACCTAAACAAGGGACTCTCTGTGACCCGGCCAGAGGCGAGTCAAATTTTAACGACAGATGCCTCGGACAAAGCTTGGGGAGCTCATCTAAACGGAAAGTGGATACAAGACAAGTGGCCTGTCAGACTACAGCATCTACATATCAACTTGAAGGAGATGTTAGCAGTCCAGTTTGCATTAATAGCTTTCAAGGATTTACTTCTTCCAGGGCAGGTGTTGATTCTAACAGACAACACAACTGTCATGTGGTACATCAACAAGCAAGGGGGAACACATTCTTATCCTCTATGCAGGCAAGCAATGATTTTGTGGGAGACTGCTCTCAGTTTACAACTAAGTCTTCAGGCAAGGTTTCTGCCAGGAGCACAGAACTCCTTAGCAGATGTGTTAAGCAGACAAATCATGGATCCCCACGAGTGGAAACTGGATCTTCATGTATTTCAGAAATTGACAGTGTCCTGGGGAACTCCAGACATAGATCTGTTTGCTTCTCCTCTAAACCATCAGCTGCCAAGGTTTTGCACAAAGAGGTTTCATCCCACAGCCTGGAAAGTGGATGCTCTTTCTTTCAGTTGGAAAAATCTTCATGTGTATGCCTTTCCACCTCTGCCTCTCCTCCCAAAGGTACTTCTGAAGGTCAGACAGGACAAGCCAAGGATGATTTTGATAGCTCCAGATTGGCCTCGGCAGCACTGGTACCCATTACTGAGAAGTCTAGTGCGGAAGGCTCCATGGCCTTTGCCTTTGATTCCACATCTGTTGTCCCAGGAGGACAGTCATTTGCTCAATGTCAAACTTCACTCTCTTCATCTAACAGCCTGGCATATTCTGTTTTAAACCATAGAGGGTCTCAACTTCCACAACAAGTTTTGAATGTGATTTTGGAAGCTAGAAGGCCTAGTACAAGGAAAGTGTATGCAGATAAATGGAAGAGATTTTTGTTTTGGAGTGCAGCTAAGGATTTGGATGTTTCTGAGCCTGATTTAAGTGTGGCTCTTCAATATCTTACGGAGTTATTAGACAAAGGTTTGTCCTTCTCTTCTATTAAGATTCATGCTGCAGCAATTTCAGCTCACTACGACTGTGACCCACCATTGTTTTCTCATCCTTTGTTCAAGCAATTTCTTAGAGGGCAAAGAATATAAGACCCCACGAAGGGCTCCTACTCCTGCTTGGGATCTCAATTTTGTGTTGGAGAAACTCACTCTACAACCTTTTGAGCCTGCAGCTACTGCTGAGTTGAAATATTTGTCATGGAAGACTGCTTTTTTGTTGGCCATTACCTCTGCAAGAAGGGTTTCTGAATTGCAGGCCCTTATGGCAGTTGAGCCTTTCTTAATTTTCCATAAGGATAGGGTATCTTACGTGCTAATCCTTCCTTTATGCCTAAAGTGGTTTCTAGTGTGGCTTTAAACCAAACTATTCATTTGCCTACTTTTATGCAAATCCCCAAAATAAAGGGAAAAGATTTTGCACACTTTAGATGTACACAGGCAGTTGCGATATTATTTGGACAGAACTAAAGGGTTCAGGCAATCTCAGCAGTTATTAGTTTCTTTTGCTTTGTGCTCTCAGGGCAAGCCCGTGTCAAAACAAACTATTTCTAAGTGGATTGGATTTTGCATTGCTTTCTGTTATTCCCATCATGGCAAAGAGATTCCAGTTGGGATTAGGCCTCATTCCACTAGGGCTACTGCCACTTCAACAGCTTTTTTGAGGGGGATGGCAACTAAGGATATTTTGGAGGCAGCCACTTGGAGTTCAGTGCATACCTTCTCTAGGCATTACCATCTTCCTTTGTACTCTAAATCCAGGGCTGGGTTTGCCACTGCTGTGTTGCAGGGCATTCTGGCAGCTCCTGCTTCATTATAGTTTAGCCATCCTCCCTTACCTCTGCTTTGGGATTCTACCCAAATGTAAGGACTGCAGCAATGTGAGATGAAGAACATAGTACAGTTTTGTACCTACCATAAATGTAGATGTTCGAAGATCCACATTGCTGCAGTCAAACCCTCCCTCCTTCCCCTCTGTAGTTTGAGGTGGTTGTGTGGGTTGGGTTATCCATCTGAGGTATATTGTGTTTATTGTATATATTGTATTTATTGTACATATTCTTGGTGTTAGGCTGGTTGGTTGTTTAGCTGTTGCCTATGGGTTTTGACCTTTTTCTTTAGGGTCTTCTGACATCTGAGGCAAGAAAAGACTGAGGATATGACGTCGGTCATGCGCATTTGTACCCTGACGTTCTGATGTCAGTCAAATGCGCCCTGACCGACGTCAGCCTTATACTCTGATATTCGGGCCGACCGAGGGACAGCGGACTACCCAAGTGTTAGGACTGCAGCAATGTGGATCTTCGAACATCTACATTTATGGTAGGTACAAAACTGTACTTTTGGCAGCTCCTAATGCTTTATAGTTTTGCCATCCTCCCTTACCTCTGCTTTGGGATTCTACCCATATGTAAGGACTGCAGCAATGTGAGATGAAGAACATAGTACAGTTTTGTACCTACCATAAATGTAGATGTTCGAAGATCCACATTGCTGCAGTCCAATTTACCCTCCCTCCTTCCCCTCTGTTGTTGAAGGTGGTGGTGTGGTTTGTGTTGTACATATTGTAAATATGGTTAGTGCACGGGTGGTTGGTTAGTTTTTGCTGGTTTTTGGCTGTGGCCTTTCTTGTTAGGGCCTTCTGACATCTGGGGCAAGAAAAGACTGAGGAAATTACGTCGGTCATGCGCTTTTGTACCCTGACGTCCTGATGTCAGTTTTAAGCGCCTTGACCGACGTCAACCTAATACTTTGGTATTCGGGCCGACCGAGGACAGCGGACTACCCATATGTAAGGACTGCAGCAATGTGGATCTTCGAACATCTACATTTATGGTAGGTACAAAACTGTACTTTTCATGGTGTATTGGCAACAAATATGATTATTGAAAATGTGCTTGTGTTAGCCCTAGAGTTGAATTAGAAGGCACTTTAGACCAATTCCACAGGGCTGTGTATCCACTGACATCTCACTTTCTAGAAGCATTTGTCAGATGCCATTTTAGTGAGGATGTCTGTGGAAAACTTGTGGTAAGAAGACAGTTTTCACACATGGAAGGAATTATTTCACTAACCTCAAGATACAGTGGCATATAATAGTGTAATATTTATTTATTTATTTATTTATTTTACATTTGTTAACCGGGGGTGTCTGACTGAGCTGAAAAGGCCCTTTTTCAGCAGAGGCCCGGGGAGAAAAGCTCCACAAAGAAAAATTACAGAAACATTTAGTTATTTAGACATAATCAGTATACACACAAATTGCAGGAGACATGTTTTTACAGTGGTATGTGGCACATAAACAGTTACAGTGGAAGGAACAAACAAAAAAATAGTAATTTTAAAAATAAAGGTAATTAATAGATTTGTGGTGTACAGCTGAAATTTGGAACATAGGTAGAATACATACATAGTACACAGGTACAGTACATACATTGTAGATTAGCCAGTGTTTGTGAGTAAGATTGAAAACTATTATCAAGTGCTCTAGATTTTGTATGTATGTGTTATCCGCTTTCACTAGCCTGGGAAGCAATCATGGCACTGCCAACTTTCTTTGAGATGTTGCCTGATGAGGTCTTTAAAGGAGGCTTTGGATGATGTGTTTTGAATGCTTGTAGGGACAGAGTTCCATTTTTTAGCCACTGAACTACTATATAGTGCATCTCCAAAGCTATTGTAGCTGTTGGTGACTATGAGTATATATAGCACACATGAGGGATTCTGGAGGATCCTCTCCCCCATTAAGATAGTACTTTTTTGTTTGCTGTTTTTCTTTTCATTTCAGTCATACAGCAGAGTTCATTGAGACAGTATAAAGCTTTGTATCCATGTTAATTCTGACTGCTGTTGTGGCCTTATCAGTGATTGCTTTAAATGTAAAATGTGTTGATGTGGAATTTAATTGGTGTGTTATTAAAACACATATTTGTTTTAAATAGCAGCTTTTTCCTAATTGTTTTAAGGTACATCTTGGTAAAATGTATTTTTTTTCTGTGGGTCTGTTTTTGCAGAATTTGTATAGATCCAAATGATGATTCAAAACTTAGCCTGCTGGCACAGGCGGAATCTCAGGAACAAGTTCTTACTCCAGGCAAGTGGCAGCATGTAGCAATGACTTATGTACAGAAGGCAGAAGGCAAGAAGAACGTCCATGGAAAATTGACACTTTGGGTTTCTGGTCAAAGGTATGGTGTATATATGCACACATATATAATTGTTTCTTTTTTCTTTCCTTCTTTATTGTCTTTGTTGACTAGGAAAGTCTGACCCATTTTCAGTGGAGGCCAAGGGAGAAAAGCTGCATCGCATATGCTTGTGATTAACACTTTCATTTTTTAAGAACAATATTGTTTTGAGCATAATTATACAGAATAAATAATGTTTGCATTCATGAGTTACAGTAACATTTAGTGTTGAAAGAATGGGTTACATACAGACTGATAATGGATAGGTTCATACAGTGCATTTGATTTGGAAAGTAGTTACCCGTAACAGTTATTATACAAGCAGCTATGATTTTTACATTAAAGTAAGACTGGTTGAAACTCTTGATATAAGTAAGAGAAAAATATGTGCTTGAGTATTGAACATAAGAGTTAGTGAAAGGGTTGTAGATGTATCATAATGAAAAGATGAGAGAGATTGTCAAAAAGTGCTTGAGAGAAAGAGTGTAGGTAAGGCAAAGGAGACTGAACAGGACAGAAGGAGGTTGAACAAGTTGTTGATTCAAGGGGCAATGTTAGATTATAGTGTGAGAGAGAGAGAGAGATATTGAAAAGGTGACATTCAAGCATGAAGTGAGATGCTTAAAAACCAGACTGGAAGATGCAGAAAAAACAGAGTGAAATCCACATGATGTTAGCGTAATAAAACTTTTAATCCACGCTTTCATAACCAAACTTCTTCAGAATAAAATGTACATACTCAAGCATCACTTTTAAAAACAGTTTTGAAATACTTCTCCACCAATGAACTCATTTTTCCACTTAAACAATTACACAATTAATCAATAAAATTTCTGAACTCAGGAAGTTATTTCCTTATATAGATATTAATCAGGGGTGGCAATTTCAAAACAAATCTTGAACAAAAGGAGGCTTTATGGCAGATTAGATTTAATTCAGACAAAAAACCTGGTATAAATGATGCTATCAACATCAGATGTTTTTTGAAAGACCATAGCATCTATATAAGGAAATAACTTCCTGAGTTCAGAAATTTTATTGCTTAATTGTATAATTGTTTAAGTGGAAAAATGAGTTAATTGGTGGAGAAGTTCTTCAAAACTATTTTTAAAAGTGATGTTGAGTATGTACATTTTATTCTGAAGTAGCTTGGTTATGAAAGCGTGGATTAAAAGTTTTATTACGCTAACATCATGTGGATTTTGTTTTTCCTGCATCTTCCAGTCTGTTTTTTTTATTATTTTTTGTGGTTTTTCAGGAACATTTCTGCATTTTTGAGATGCTTAAATGTCAGAGTGGTTGTAAAATGGGGTTGTTATCTTGGACAAGGAGTTGGAAAGTTTGAGAAGATTAGGGAAGAGTGTGGGGTCATGAGAGAAATTGTTAGCCTGGCGATGAGCATGTCCAGGATTGATTTTTGGTGTATTTTGAGCTCTATTTTGAAGCAGAGTAGTTTGCTATCATATTTAATTTTGTGGGCTTAGCATTCCATAGTTTGGAAAGTCATCAAGAGTATTGTGAGTCTGCTGATACGTTGTTAGATTTTATAGAATTTAGGAGGAATTTTTCACTAGACCGGAGATCTCTTGTAGTAGTTTAAGGCACTAGTGTATTTTTTTCACACTGGCATTTTTAGGGATAATGTTATTAGTCTGTACGCAATAAATACCCTAGTGAATGTGAGATATTTGTGTAGTTCACACCAGTTTAGCTGTTTTACGGTCTCATTGTGGTGGGTTGTATGTGTAGCAGTGGTATTAAATTTTGCAGCTTTATTATAACATGAAGCTGGTTTGTTCTTTAGGTTGCCATTTATGTTTGTAAGGGATAGAAGGGAGCATAAAGAAGGGATGGTAGTAAGTAGATTGAGGCTAATGTTTTTCTTGCTGTGCTAGTTAAGTAGTGTTTGACCCTGTAGATGTAACCTAGTTTTTGGAGTTTTTTAATAGTTTGAAGTATATGTAGATTGAATTTAAAATTGTTGTCTATATGAACACGTAGTAAGTTAGTGTGGATTACTGTCTCAGTTCTAGTGTTGTCAGCAGCTGTAACTATAAAATATTGAACTTGGTTGAGATACTGATTTTTTTGCGAGAAAAGCATTACCTTTATGTTAGGATTGAGAAGTAGTTTTGAAGTGCTTAACCAAATCTGAGTGGAAGAGAAGTGTGAGTAATTTCTTGGAGTTCAGAAATTATTGACATTGCACATATTAAAGTTGAATTATCTGTATAGAGTACATTGTTTGCCTTACCTACAGAAGTATGGAGTTTGTTACTGAAGGGGTTAAATAGAAGAGACCCTGTTGTAGAGCCTTGTGAAACTCCTATTTTGACTGAGAGAGAATGAGAATTATTGTTTCTGTTTAACTGCTAATGTTGTCTTTCTGGTTAATAACTAAGGAATCATGTGAAGGAAGATTGTGCGAGACCTACAGATGTAAGTTTATGAAGTAGCTGCTGGTAAGAAAGCTTTAGATAAATCTAAGAGTACGATTGACACTAATTTATTGGTATTTATAGTATTGGTAAAATGAAGGATGGCAGTAGCTGTGCTGTGGTAGGGTATAAAATAATGCTGGGTTTCGGAAAGGAGGTTATTTGGGTTTAGGGGTTGTACAAGATGAGCTTGAATGACTTTTATAGTATTTTTGAGAAGGAAGGGAGGATTGCTATGGGCCTGTAGTTATTGAAGTTTGTGGACGTTCTGCCTTTATATAGTGGTGTGATAATGATTTATCCCAGATGGACGAACCATAATATTCTGTTATAGATCTGTATATTAGTGTAGAGGTAAGGTAAGCAATAGCTACAACAGCCATTTTAAAGTGGTCAGAGGGGAGTTGTTCAGTAGCAAGGGTGGATTGGCTTTAGATTAGGTAAAAGCTTTCTGATAGCAGAGGTAAAAACTGTACTGAAGTTAATTTATTGGATGCAGTTCAAACAGGATGCGGATATTGAGATGATACCCAAGGCATTTATATAGTCAAGGACATTATTGCTTCCATAAAGTTCGAGTTAAACTGTGTGGGGAGTAAATCAATGGTTCTATTGGTTGTGGGGGTAGGGGTGTAGTTTTGCCTGGGTGTAGTAGTTTATTTATGGATGATGAGAAGAATTTGGTGTTGTTTTGGTGTCTGTTTTGAAGTGAGTTATTGTATTATGTTTCATCTTGTTTGAGGTGGTATTTTGAAGTATTTCTTAAATGTTTAAAATGTTGGTATGTGTTTTGTGTTCGATTTTGTCGTAATCTTTCTAGGTTTTGTCACACTGTAACATACGTTTTTTTTTTCCCCCTTGTTAACTATGGTACTGGATTAGCTTCAGCTCTTTTGGTATGTACTGGGACAAGATTATTGAGAATTTTTAGGAATATGTTATTGAAGTGTGCTACTGCAGAGTCGAGGAGTAGGGACTTAAGTTCATCCCAGTTATATTTTGCCAGAGTTTGGATGAAGGTCTGTCTGTTAAAGTTGGTTGCTTTGCAGACTTGGTTGTAAGTGATTTGTTTATCTTGATATTGTTACAACTTACTGCATAGACAGCCATGTGTCTTTAGTATGTGAGGATTATTAGCTAGTATCCAGTCCAAGACGTTGTCTAGTTGTATGTCAGTGGACTAGCGGGTGCTAACTATTTATGGTATTCCAGTCTATATTTAGGTCTGAAAATTTTCAGCAGTGGTGGTGGTGTTTCCTGGTGGAATCTAAATGGCTGATAAGCAGAGTGTTCTTCAGTTATTTATTTATTTTGAAGTGTGTTCGTAGTGTGCATTATTGAACTTTGGTATTCTTTTTGAATAAGGGGTGATTTTTAGTGAGTTTTTGTAAATAATGGTAAGACCACCTACACTTTTTTTTTTTTAATATCAGCAACAGCTGTATCTTCTCTTTGTATAGAGCTTGTGGTTGGGGGTTGAGATGCTCATGTAGGATCATGCTATCCATTTAAACGACTTGTGACTCAGGTTTGGTTAGATGTATAAACATCAGTGGATTGGATATGGAGCAGGAAAGAGTTGGGTGGTTGAGGTCATAACTCTTCTTTTTCACGTGGATAGATAGATGAAGCACTTCTTTGTGTACCTTCTGGTGTAGAACACCAAGAAGGAGATGTAGGTACACAAGCAGATGCTCATCGGGATGCATTTTGGGTATGTTTGCATGCATCAGTTGCACATGTACAGATTTATGGACAAAAATTGAGTCATGTTCCAAACTCCCAGAAATTAAGGTGGGATGAGGCACCTTGACCAAAAGGGTATCAAGTAGTTATGACTGTGGAAAACTTATCATCTGAATCTGTCAATTTTCATTAAATCCTCAAGGTATGGTTCAGATCCGATACTGATCCAACTTGGCCATTACTCCAGCTCGTGGAGACCACCAAACTCTTGAGCTCCTTTCCCACTCACAGTGCACCATGCCTAACTTCCCTCAGATCTTGTTTGCCACTTTCACGTCCAGACTGCTGTTGAGTGTTTGGATTAAGATGGTGTTGTTTCTTTGAAATGTTATCCTTAATCGCTATCTGTAAGGACACACATAGAAGTAGTTTCCCCAGAGGCAGATGGAGGAGCGGTAATGGCAGAAGATGCCCCCATGGCAGAGGAGGATCGCAAAACAGAGAGTCTAGACATATCTTTTCTGATAGACCTTTTTGGTGTTGCTGAATGGAGCCCCGATTGCCTTTCTCTGGAGGCAGTTGCGGTTCGCTTATCTCTGCACCAGGAAGCCTGGCTGAACCTAACAAAGGATACTTGAGTGCAGTGAATTGTTTCCAGAGGTTATATTATTCCCTTTTCCCTTCCACCCCCGTCCCGCAGGAAAATCCCCAGTGTTTCACCCAATCAGAGGGAGGCAGCAGCATTGGAAATACAAAAGCTGCTAGAAAAGAGTCACCCAAGAGGTCCCTCCAGACAAACTGAATCCGGAATTTACTCAAGATTCTCTGTAGTGTCAAAGAAAACAGGGAACTGGAGACAGATTTTAGATCTCAGTGTGTTGAAAAAATCGGTTCAACAAACCAAGTTTCCAGATGGTCACGGTTCAGTCCATTCTGAGCAAGGAAGTCTGGATGTGCTCAGTAAACCTTCAGGATGCGTACTATCACATAAAAATGAACAGGTAATCCAGAAGGTATTTACGCTTTTGGCTGGGAGCCAATCATTACCAGTTCAGAGCACTGAGCTTTGGCCTCACCACAGCCCCCAGGGTGTTCACTAAGTGCATGGCAGTAATAGCAGCTCACCTGAGACTGCACAGATTCTGGGTGTTTCCATATTTGGATGACTGGCTCATTACCGCTCCGACCAGGCATCAACTGGTACAAGCATGGGACCAATTATTGCAAACTCATTTGAATCTTGGAATGCCCATGAAATACAACAAGTCTCAATTACTACCGTCACAGACATTGGAATTCATAGGAGCAATGTTCAACATGGTATCTATGGTAACATTTCTACCCCTTTTGAGAGTACAAACAATTAGAAATCAGGTCAAAAAAATAATTTGCAGTACCAAATTTTCAGCGTGGTTGATTCTGCAACCAGAGGGATTGATGTCAGCAGCAATAATCTTGGTACCTTTAGCAAGATATCATACAAGAAGTCTGCAATGGATGCTACAAGCACAGTAGTCAATTTTCTTTCAACCCATGTCAACAAAGATAAGAATAACTCAGGTATGCAAATGGTATCTTTCCTGGTGGATACAGTCACAATAACTGTTGCAAGGCTGTCCTTTCATTCTGCCTCAGGCCAAGGCCATAGTGAACCAGATTGGGGGGGGGGGGGCATTTTCTGAGGAAGACAGTCAAAGGCACTTGGTCCCCCAAAGAAGCCAAAATGTATATCAGTGTTCTGGAAATGAGAACAGTGCGTTTGGCATTGCAAGCATTAAGACCGTCTCCCTCTCGGAACAATTGAGATCCAAATGGACATCATGTCAGTGGTTTGGTACGTCAACAAACAAGAAGGAACCAAATCTTAGCCCTGTGTCGAGAAGCCCTGAGGGTTTACTCCAACCGCTTGCTAATTGCAGTTTACATTCCAGGGAATTCCAGTGAGATAGCAAACAAACTGAGCAGGTCCTCATGAGTGGTCTCTCAACAACAAAATGATGGACATGATTTTCTGTCAGTGGGGCCAGCCTTGCTGCGATCTATTTGCTTCTCACCTAAACAAGTGCAGCAGCTTCTTTGCCTTAGTCCCTCCATCTGGGGAGTCACCAAGGGATGCTCTTCTCCACGATTGGCCTCCTGTCTCCTGTACACTTATCCCCCAACTCCTTTAATTCCCAAATTTCTCCAGAAGGCAGACATATTGAAGAGCAGAGTCATTCTCATTGCACCTTACTGGCCTCGCCAGGTTTGGTTCCCCTTCCTTTGGCCTCATCTTCGGTACCAGCTCTTGGATTCTGGATCTGACTCCAGATATTCTATTTCACCCGACAGGCATGATTCACATGGATATCTCATCAAACCCCAAATTGACTGCATGGTTTCTCCAATTCCATTAATAGCCAGGCAGCCTATGCTCTCTTTGCCTGTCCGTTCCATTCTGTTATCTTCCTATACACCCTTTATGAGAAAAGTCTACAGAATTAAATGGAGAAGTTTTGTTTATTGGGTAGAGAAGAATCCAGTAAAACCATTCTCAGCCCGGATACATTCATTCTGTTCCTGAATTTTTAGCGAGTTTGTTTAATGGGGGTGGTAGTTCATCGACTGTTAAAGTCCAGTTCGCAGCTCTTTCGAATTTCCATGTGGGGCTTTAGGATTCTTCCCTTGCTTCCTCTAAACTATTCAAAGCATTTTTGAAAGGTACTCTTCTACTTAGACCTCCTTAGAAAGATCCTGTACCACCATGGGATTTAAATTTGGTACTGCAAGCCTTGACACAGCCACCCTTTGAACCTGCAGCTTAATCTGGAAGACTATCTTTTTGGTTGCAGTTACATCTGCTAGAAGAATTTCAGAACTTCAAGCATTATCTTCTAAGCCCCCATATTTAATTTTCCACAAGGACAACGTCACCTTACGTACCAATGCTTCTTTGCTACCTAAGGTGGTGATAGAGTCCAACATTAACCAAACCATTAACCTGCCAATATTCTTTCCAAACTGTACAAATAAAGGAAAATATATGCTGCACTTATTGGATGTTTATAGACAATTGTGTTTCTAGTTGCACAGAGCAAAACAAATTACAAAGACAGACCAGCTGTTTGTTTCTTTTGCACATCACAAGATGGACGAATAAGTCACAAAGGTAACTGTAGCCAGATGGTTGACAGATTGCATCTCTTTTGTCTGCACTAAGTTGAATCTCCCTCTACCAAAACCATTAAAGACTCATTCCACCAGATCTGTGGCTACCTGCACTGTAATTTAGTCTTGAGTATCCATGGATGATGTTTGTGTGGCTGCTACTTGGTCAAATCCTCATACCTTTATCACTCATTACAATCTAGATCTGGTCACGAGGGGAAGAGCAGCCTTTGGCTCAATCATACTTAGGAATATTCTTCCTTAGAGTCCACCCAGGAATTTAGGTAGCTGGGGACTCTGTCCCATACGTTGAGGAATGAAGGAAAATTGACAACATGAGATAAAGAAGTTATGTATTAACCATAACTTTCCATCTGTGTTGTCCATTTTCATTCTTCCTCAACTCCCCACCCTCCATCTCCCTCCATTTCTCACAAACGACTTCTGGAGGAATGCAATCTTTAAGAACACCATGGACACCATATGTCCCTTGTGTTGAACTCCAGTTATGGCAATTCTTTTATAGTTTCTCTCAAGCTGTAAATAGGATCTGCGGGAAGTTAGGCATGGTGCATTGTGGGTAAAAAGGAGCTGGAGAGTTTGTTGGTTTCCACGAGCTGGAGTAACGGCCAAGTTGGCTCTGAATGATACATTGAGGAAGAATGAAAATGGACAACACAGATGAAACGTTATGGTAAGTACACAAATTCTTTTTTTTTAGTTGCCTGGTAGCTTTCGCTGTTTTATTGAGCTTGATTTTTTTTTTATTCATTTTGGGCTCTAATACTGGCCTTAACAGTTTTACAGTGCATAAGTAAATCCAGTCATTCTTCCTCCAGATCTGAAGTGGAATATTTCATTTTTTGGTTGATCATAGCTCAGCCATAGTGTATGGTTATTGGCTGAGTAAATGTACATTAATTAACTGAAGTTGTAGAAATGAAATATACACCAACTGTTTTTTAAACATCTTTATTAAATCATCACATTTTAAACTGCAGCTTGAGTTCGTCTATATTAGTAGAAAAGAAAATATGACATAATAACAGTTTTCATTATTGTTATGTGATATACATGTGCTCTTTCTTTTTAAGAATTTCCATTCACTGCAGCATTGCATAAATTGCTCAATTCATGCTTTTCTTTAAACCTCTTCCACATTGTCCTGAACATTATTCTGCATGTGCTGTTCCAACAAATTTCATTTATTTCTATGATGTTTGCTGCTTTCCATTTCTAAAGACCCCACCTCCAGTTATTTTATTTATTTTATTTTATTTACATTTGTTCATCGGGGTAGTGGACTTAAAAATATTGACAAGTTTCAGCCTCAACCCTGGTGAAATACAAAATCTTTCACAAAGAAAAATACAGAAATGTAAGTAGTAACAGAATACTTTAGACTAATTACATCCATGGTGGTGGTGCTGCGGTAGCGTTGTCGCCTCACAGTAAGACGCTGTCCGTTTCGATTCTCAGCTAGAGCATCTTCTGCGTGGAGACATGCGTGAATGGTTGTACCTTCGATGAAGGTTGTGCATCAGGGCTGGTAACTCGGCACGTAAAAATCAACTACCAGTCATTAGCGGACCGGAGTTCTGCTGTGGCGACCCCTAACCGGGAAAAGCCGAAAGACACAACAACTTAGAAAAATAATGTATATACATTCCAGTGAACAAGCACATGTATTTTATCTGCTTTACAATATTCAACATTTCTGTTATGTTTGGTATAGATTTTGATTTCCATTTTCTAGAAATTGCTTTATGGCCTTTCTGTGTCTAGGCAGTTCAGATCCTATATTCCAGCACAAAATAGTCATTCCCTTAGTTACTACCATTTGTTCTGCATCATTGCTGTCAAAAGTGCTCTGTAAGAATTTTTTTTAAATCTGACAGTTTATTACTTTTCCAAAAAAAAAAATGTTCCCAATTATCTCTTTCTTCCACATTACATCTCCAGCATTTGGTATCTACCTGAAGAAAAATCCCCTGAAGTCTACTTATGGTATAAAAATACCTATCCAAATACTTCCTTGCAAAAATCTAAACCTACTGGAATTTGCTGCACACTTGAGAGCCTTACAAATTTCTTTCCATTGTTCCCCTGTAAATTGCTTGTTTTTTTTCCTCTTTTCTTAATCTTTTATAACTTTCTTTGATTGATTATTATATGTAACATGCAGTATTTTATTGACCTTTACTAATTACCCCCCTTTTCAACAGCAGCTTTTTTTAGACTCAACTAAAAACTCTACAAGAACTGGTCTATCATGTAACACTCCCCAATCCCTTTGTATTTGCCTATACCTTATCAGTCTCTGGTTTGGTGGGCAGTCTCTAACCTGCAGTCTAGACTCCTGACATAACTCTCAACTGTCCAGATTTTTGCAGAATGTCCAGATTTTTGGCTCATATTTTTGCTCTTTTCCTCTTTTTTTTCCAGACACCTTTATTGAGTTATTACTTGTGATACAGACAAATTTACATTCATATAAAAGTAATCAAACTGTATTAACATAAACATTGCTGTTTGTTATGTTAATATATACTGCAAATAAAACCAAACTGATGATTTTTCCCCTTCTAGAACCTCCCCCATCGGCAAAAACTCATTCTCTATACTCAGCCAAAACAACATCCCCATTGAAATTGTATCAAATACTAAACTGCTCAGTGTTATCATTGATGAACATCCAAAATTTGACACCCATATTCAAACCACTATCAAAAAAAGAACACCTAAAACTAGGACTTCTGTACAGACACAACTGCTACCCCACGCCCTCCACGCCCTCCACCAGAAAAACCCTTGCCTCCTCTTACCTTCTCCCTTCTCTTATGTATGGTGCTCCTCTATTACCTAATCTCCAACTTGGCCTTCGATCCAAATTCGAATCCTGCTACAATAAAATTAGCAAATTTGCTACCAATTATAAAAACTCATCCCACCACTACCACTCTCTCCATACCCTGAAATGGCTTGAACTACCCAATTACCTAAGCTTTCTTAAACTTACTACTGCAGCATTACATATAACCTAAGCAATATTACATAATTATTAAATTCCTGCCTTTTTTATAAACAAGAAATATCTTTATTAAATCATCACTTACTACATAGGCAATCATACATTTATATACACCACAAACCACACTCCCAGTTGCAAACACCATACATCACTTATAATCTACCCAACCCAATCTTTCTCACTCAAACATTACATAGCTCATTTAAGTCCTGCCACCTTTTAAGACCTCATTCCTCCCTTGTATGTACTTTTCCCACAATTCCCATTTTTTCTTATGTCGTTTGCTCCTACCCTTTCCTAAAGATCTAATTTCCAGTTGTTTTATCTCTGTTACTGTATTCACTAGTTCCAGTATAGCTGGTTTAGCTTTTGATTTCCATTTTCTAGTAATTGCTTTTTAGGCAGCTACCATTATTAGACAGAGCAAGGCCTTACCATGTCTAGGCAATTCCGATTCAGTTTCATAGCTCAGAAAAAAACATCTCCCTCATCAGACCAGTCTGCCCACCCAGCATCTCCAAATGTGCATCCCACAGGGAATCCTTAGAGTCCACCAACCCACCACACTCCCAGAAAATATGTTCCCAATTACCTCTTTCTTTCCCGTCACACATCCAGCATTTGCCGTCTACCTGAGGAAAATTTCTCTGGAGTCTAAATATCTATGTAAACATATCCAAGCAAAAATCTTAAGTCTTCCAGATTTTGTTGAATATTTGGGAAATATACTTATATCCTCCCAATCCTTTCTAACTTCCTCTGATTGATTCTATAATTATCATACAATATTTTATATGCTCTACTGATTATTTCTTTTTTAATGACAGTTTTTGTTCTAGATTCTACTAAAAACTCTACCAGTGCTGGTCTTACATTTAGGGCCCCCTATTTCTTTCTTTTTGCCTGTATGTCTGATATCAATCCTTGATAGAGAAGGCAGTCTCTAACTTGTAGTCCAAATAAGTTGTTGGTCTTTTCCCATTCTATTACCTTTTTTCTCTCTAGTTATTTGTTTGCAATACCTTGATTCCTTTGCCACTTTTCTCTAATAAATTCCAGCCCCCTTTTGCCTATTGTCTGTATCCCTAATTGCAGTTATTCCTATCAGCAGAATCTCTTTCTCCATTCCCGTGTTGGCTTAAGTTCTTAGAATATTTTTGCTACTTTATGGATGTAATATTCTGTATAATTATTATTCTCCTTAAAGGCCTGCATCCAAAATTCCACATTTTCGTTGTTTCTTGAGCTTCCCCCTATTTCAACATCATCCCTTTCTACTTTGAATTATAATTTTCTGCTTGTGTTATGTATAGGATCCTTAACTGTGTAGCTCTGAATTGCCTCTTCAAATTGGGTTATCCCAATCCGCACTGTTCTACTGGAAGAATCAGCTTATCCCGCTTGACTCTTGCTGTCTTACCCTCCCAGATAAAGTCCTTCAGCTTTTTATTAATTGCTATCCACAGTTGTCCTCTGGTTGATAAAAAAATATGCCTGACCTGTGTATAAGACTAAAGGGACTAAACACATTTTGACTGTATCCTACTATCCATATCTATATAACAAAGCTTCCATTTTACAGTTTTTGTATTATCTTTTGTTTTGTCTCTTCCAGCACAGTGAAGAAATATATACTGCCTTCTGTTGGTTTCTTGCTGTTACTTACATTTACATGCATGCATACCACAGTATATTTAACTATTTATTGTGACCAACTAGTCTTATTACTGTATTGTACAAAGTACAATAAATACACTGAGACAAACTGCTTCAGTTAATACACATTTTACTATTACATTTTCCTTTCCCATCTACACGCATCCAACACAGGTGCTGTCAGCTTTCTATGGCAAATTTCCAAAGCTTGTTTGTACACACTCATATTTATACCAAAAAGTCTGATATTTTTTCTCAATCTGGTGTATTACAATCTTCCTTTGTATAACACTTTTCTTTGTTCTTCAAATTAATATTTTGTCCTTGATTCTTTTAAGTTCGGTGGTCCAAGGAAACTCAGTTATCTGAAACGTGGTATTCCAGCACTATCTGAAACTTGATGTTCCAACTTTATTTTGCTTGATGTTACATCTCTTTATTTCGTTGATGTCCTTCCAGCTGCCATCTGCACAGTTATTTTTATAGACTTTGTTTCTCAATAACATACTCCTTTACATGGATGCCAATATCTAATTAAGCTATGCCAGCACACTTACTACTACTTATTTTTCAACATTTTGTACTATTCCTAAATTAACCCTTTATATTTCAATATCATTCTTGCAGCGTTTTATTCAAGCTAATAATCATGCTAGTGAAAAGACAGTGAACTATTATTCTTTTGCATATCCTTTGCTGCCACATCAGAATTATTTTTAATCCATACTCCTTAATATTTCATTATGTCATGTCCCCATAAATATGGATATTGCTGAACAAATTTGTGTGTGGGTGCATAATATATAATATTGTCTTTGTTTTAGCTTCATTAATTATGTATCCTGAAAAGATTTGAAACCGTCTCAAAATGTTTCACAACACTGTAATGTCTCTTTCTGGTTTTGTCAGGAAAAAACATCATCTGCAAATAGAGCCAGCTTTTCTCGACTACCACACCAATTATATCTTTGAATTTCTTTGTCCTTTATATTCTTTGCCAGTGCTTCTAAATGTAATGCAAATAAAGGGAAAGAGGTTTCCCCTGCCTGGTTCCTCTGCTCAAGCAGAAATTATCAGAGGGGATCCCACCCACTTTAATTTTTGCCTCCGATCCCTCATATATCCTAATCAGCCTTATAATGTTTTACAGGAAATGCAAATGCTTCCATTGCCCTGCTCATAAAGTCCCAACTTATTCTGTCAAATTCATTTTCTGTATCAAGACCCTCCAACAACAATGGTATTTTCTTACATTCTGCTTCCCTCTAGATCATCAGTGTTCTGTTAATGTTGTCAAATGTTTCCCTCCCCTCCACAAAACCACTTTGATCCATATATTTTGCCATTACTTTTGTCATTTTTTTAGCCATTATAGACATGAACACTTTATAGTCATGGTTTAATATTGGAATGGGCCTGTATGAAGCTGGGTTTGATGGATCTTTACCCTCTTTAGGTATTACAACTACCACCGCTTTCTTCCAGGATGTTGGTACTTCTCCTTCTCTTAAAATATGTTAAACAAAACCTCCCAGATCTTTATCATTTTTTCCCTCCTAGCTTCTAAACTTCCACAGGAATACCATCTATTCATGTGGAATTTCCTGTAGATTGGTTATACATCACACTTTTTATCTCATCTCCTCATATCCTAACTGTTAATAATTGAGCCTCAACTACCTCTAACCTTGGCATATTTAGTTCTTCCATAAACATTTCCATTTGTATATTTTCTTGATTTCCATATGTCTCTGCTTTATACAGACCTTCATAGAATTATATTTCTAATCTGCAGGATCTCTTATTACCTTCCTTGTTATAGGTTCCCTACGTTGGCAATAGCCCTTTCTACTTTCTGTTGTCTGAGTCGTTATGCTAAAAGTTTTTGTGCTCTACTGTTATAATCAAAACAGTTACTTAACAATTTTTCTAAACTCATGCATATTATCAAGGTAATCCCTTATTTTCTGTTTAGCATTCTGCAATTGATCCTCTTCTTCTTCTGTGAGATTAACCCTAATCTGCAAATAATTATTGTTACTTCTTAACCATTGCTCCCTTTCTTGTATTTCCACCCTTTTTTAAAACTCCACCTTAATTTTATCCCACTACTAGCTGTATTTTCAGAAGAAATTTCTGTCCTCTCTAATAGCTCCTGAATAATCTCCACTACCCATTCCATAAATTCCTCTGTTTTCAACAGATAGGTGTGAAAGCACCAGCGTCTCATTTTTATTTCATTACCGTATTTTTATTTTAGTTATTATTGGTGCATGATCTGAAATAGTTATGCATATCAAGACCTTCAATTAAATGCAGATGTTCCTGTGAAATGTATATTTTGGCTAGACTGTCTCATTTTTTATATCTTGGGGAATAATTTGTAAATTCACTCCAGCCTCATGTTACTGAATTCACATCTTCCATGCCAAATATCTTCATAAATTTTGTCAAAAATCTACCCTCCTTTGTTATACTTTCCCTTCTGCCCCCCCGACACATCTTCCCTGTTGCAAATCGCATTCCAGTCCCTACCTATAAATAATATTTCTTGCTGAAAATGGATTATTTCTACCAGAATTTTATTAAGCTCTATTATAGCACTTTTAGGTGGAAGATAAATACATGTCAGTGTAGTTCTTCTCCCTTGCCAGTAGCCCCTTAGCATTACAAATCTGCCATTATTATTTTTTTATCCTCTTCTATCACTATTGGAGTTCCTCTTGCAATTAACATAAGCACTCATCTTTTCCTTTGCCCCAGGTATTCTGCTGAATAACCATTCTGACTGAAAACCTTTCTTTATCAAATTCACATGTTCAGTTCTTTCTAAATGTGTCTCATTTAACATAGCTATTTGAACTCTACATTTTTAATACAGTTCACTACTCTTTCTTTTTATTTATCTGTGAGAATTTAAAGCTCTTACAGAAAGCATTGTTCTATTAAAAAATTATTCCCACCTTTTATGTATAACACCTTTTTTTGTTAAATGTCTAGTTTCATCTTTTGTGTTACATGCATATACTGTTTGACAGGTTGAACTTGTGTACAGTTGTTTCTTATATCCATTTGAGCTTGTGTCACATCTTACAAAGCAGGGAAAGAAAACACAACCTCAATAACCCCCTAAATGTATTAACTTCATGCTAACACTCAAAACTATGTACATCTTCAAATACTGAAGTTGTATCCTCCTAATAGGAACAAAGGTCCCAAACTGACAGCCAAACTCACAGGCTTGAGTTAACTTAAAAGAAAGGTTAAACATGCTAGGAAGTGTGGTGCAGCCTGTGCTTCTACTAAGTGCTAATTGGTTTTGTCTTTTCTTTATAGGTCTCCCAGCTGGGAAAACCCCTGAATGCTTTTAGAGAACATTATTTCCTAGCTATTTTCTCTTCTCAGTTTTTTTCCCTTCAGCCAATCACTCTCCACTAGACTGTAGCCAGTTTTTTCTTTATCAGATTATCTCCATGGAGACATGAGAACTAGGCACCCAGTTTCTCTTTATCAGATTGTTTCCATCGAAACATGAAAACCAGCTGTAGAATTGCTACTGAGTATACACCTATTTGCTAGGGAAAAAAAACATAATATTCAGTTTTCTTTTTCATTTACTTGCTTACTCTTAAAACATGTTACTAAATCAATCTAAGGTCCTCAATCCAGTCATTTCCCCATGCAAGAATGAGAAAAAGCATATTATTTTTTCTTTTGTCATGCTCTTTTAACCAGGCTTTTTTTTTCATTGCATTGCCTACATTTTTTAAAACTGAACAAGAAGAAAGAGAGAAGGGAGAAAGAAAAGAAAGAAGAGCAGCACCTATATACAATCTCCATTACACTTAAAAATAAGTGAGAAAACGTTACTTTATTGCAGGCAAAGAAAACTGTGCATCACAAAAATAGTGCTAGTAAGAAAAAAAAAATTCTTTATTTACAGTTAACTATCTTTCTCCTATTCCCCTCCCCAAGGCATTTTTTGAACAGTAGTGGCAAGAAGAGGGGCATATGGTTTAGAGTCACCCACAAGTTCAACATATTCTGAAAAAGTCCATTGTTTCCAGATTTTCTTGTTTTGTCATATTCAGATGTATAATTATTGCATTGTAATTGCACGTTAAGGTACTGATTTTATTACAGTTCATCTCTGTCTCCCAACTCCTGTCTCTGCTTCATTTCCAGCGTACTCTCGATTCTTCTAGTCAGCTCTCATGCTCTCTTCCTTCCCTCCGACATTTTCCATTGAAACATTGGAAAACGTTTCACAGGTACATTCTCTCTGTGGTTGTTATTACAGTAAACTCTCAGTTAACCGGCATCCATGTGGATTGGTAAATGCTGGATAACTGTAGTTTCTGGTTGCTTAAGAGTTACTATTAAAAATAGGCCTGACTAATACTGTACCCTATACTGTTTGGTTTGACTTGTTCTTAGGTTGGGGAGAGAGGGAATTTATTCCTGTTTCCTTTTTAAAACTCTCACACTCTAAAAATGTAAGGTATGTTTCTGTGGCGGGGAAACAAAGTGCAGCACATGAAAATTGTACTGTATTTCTTCGATTTTTTTTTTCCCTGGTTGCTTTAAAGTTCTGGTTGCTTGAATTCCGGTTAACAAAGTTTACTGTACCAGAAGAACAAGAAGCAGAATCTCTTACTGTTTCACAGCTCACTTTTTCTTGGACAGACTTTTGTATTTTCTCCTCGGCATGTACTTCATCAAAAAATTATTTTGTCCCTTCAGGGAAAAATAGTTTGAAGACAGCTGGATACAGCAGTTTGAATCTCACACCTGCATCTCGACATTCCCTGAATAGTGGAATAAATTTGCTTCTCTTCTGCCCGATGTACAATGAGTAATCATTCTCCACAAACACCCTGCTGTCTCCCACTTTTATTACTTTGTCCTTCTGCCATAGTTTTATCAAAATCAACTCCTTCTGTTGCTAGGATTGCATCTTTACTATTAAAGATCTAGGTTGATTCCTATAGCCAGGTTTGGAGCATACACACGATGTGCCCTTTCAACTAACAACTCCTGCAGTGGAATACCAATCCAGTTCATTTGTGCTTTCATAAAATTAATGCAGTCTGTTACGTCCAGCTTCTCTGGTATAGCTGAAAATCTCAGGTTTTTCTCTATGTGCTCTGTCCTCTAATTATATTATTTTTTGAAACATCTCTTCCAGAGCAGTCTCATATTCATCCAGATTTTTCTTCATTTTGACCTTTGATTTTTGCAGCTTTATCACCTCATCTGACTATTTGTTTAAAACTTCTTCCATTTTTTCCAGAATTTTGTTTGTGTTGATATAGTCCATCAGTATTTTGTTTATTTTAACCAGGTCTATGTGCAGTTGTCTTGTAGGTTACTGGAATTCATGTCTGGAGGTTGCATTGCTTTTTGCTGAACACCTGCAGAACTTTCCCCAGTCAGTGTTTTTTCCTCATTTTTTTTCCCCAGGTCCTCTATATTTCTTTTTTCCTGACATCCAGGCAGTATACTTACTAGCCAGTTGCTGAAATTTACCCATAAACACAAGTCTACTGCCTTCTCTGCTGAGTTTTTGTTTTCACAGTGGGAGAGCTAGAATTAAGGTGTTACTCAATGTGCAGCCATCTTGGAAGTCTCCTAAATTTGGTAATTTTGAATATTTCCTATAGTGTATTTTAGATGAATGAAAGATTGGTTGGTAAAGTGATTATAAGGTAGAAATGTTGATTTTTGTGTGTTAATTTAGAGCTATGTTTATAACAGTTCATTTGGTGTTCATTTTGTCTTTTGAGTTGTTGCCTGCTATGTAGGGAGTTGAGAGATTGGCTGATATTTGTATTAGAGAGAAAATATCTTTACCTTTTAAAGTAGCTGGTCACTTGTTGGAGAAGCAGTGATAGTTGTTATGAATATCTGTTGGAATCCAAAGTACAACTCTCCAAAAATATCTCACCCAGACTATAGGTCTCCATTCTCCCTCTAACACCCACTCCCAAAACCTCACCCCCTCCAACCCTACATAACTCTATACTTCCTCACTACTAATCAGGCATTTACCAGCTTCTCTTTATAAAATAATCTCTTATATACATATATAATACAACTACAACATTACACCACTAAGCAACCTTACTCAACATGCTCTTAAAACCTTCATCCATCTCCATTTTACTACTACTCCTTCTTAAATTTTCTTATCTTCACTACCTCACCCAACCCATTACTTCCTACCATTCACAATTCTTCCATGTAACCAACCACCTTAATTCCCCTCTCTCACACTCACCTATTTCTCCCCATCTATATCCTATAAAAAAACTCCTATTTTTCCCATACAAACTCATCACCTCTCAAAAATACTTTATCGCCATAGCAACCAGTAACTCCTTCACAATCACAATAGAACCCAATCTTTTTACCAAACTGCTCAATTACCTCTCTAACCCAATCCTTCATCTGATTACCAGTCTTTTATCAGGTGATATCCATCCCAACCCTGCCCCCCCACCTCAACCACTATACACAAGCCTATATTACTTACTTCTTTAAACTCCCAAAGTATAGTTAACAAAGTCCCAACCCTCCATGCCTGGCTCATGCATAATAAACCTGACATCCTATCTATCTCAGAAACATGGTTAAAACCCTACATAAAAGACTCTGAAATAATTCCACCTAACTATTCTATCATTAGAAAAGACAGGTCCCACAAAAAAGGCGGTGGAGTAGCTCTCCTGTATTCATCCTCCTTGTTAGTTACTCCCTACAACAAACCCATTCCACACTTTAACAACGCCAAACTACTCCTCACTCTGCTTCAAGTAAACAAACACAAACACATATGTCTAGCATCCCTCTACATCCCCCCAGGGGATAATATTTCCACACTTGAAGATATCCTCTCCTGGCTCTCCAATAACATTAGCAATGAAACCATAATCTTAGTAGATGTGAACATTAACTGGGCCTCCATTCAGTCTCCAACTAACTCTCTTAACATCAACCTCTATAATTTTTCCCAGCTAATCAACTCTGTAACACGCCCCTCAAAAAACCTCTCTAGCGGCAGTATTCTAGACTGGATTCTATTCTCACATCCCCACTATTTTTCCTGACAGTGGCACTCTTCCTGACCCCCTAAGTGACCACATACCCATCTTCACTCACCGACTCCCCTCTATCCCATATCGCACCCATAATTATATTACTACCCGTAACCATAAAAACTTTAACCCAACAACCTTTTTAAACTCTCTAAAAGCAATAAACTGGAATTGTCTAAAAACATTATCCTTAGATAATGCAGTTGCCCACTTCAGCTCAACAGTCTTAAAACTACTAGACTCTCATGCCCCTTTAAGGACAAAGAGAATAAAAACTAATTCCGCCCCTTGGCTTACCAAAAACACGCTAGCAACCATAGAGATAAAGCCTGGGCACTCTATCAGAAAAACAAGACCCCCCGACTCCACAATGAATACAAAACACTTCGAAATAAAGTAAAAAAGCTTATTATCTCTGATAGACAAAATTACTTCTCTACACTCCAGAACAATAATAAAACAAACCCTCAGAAATTCTGGAAAGGTATCTCTACTCTCCTTAACCCCAGCAAACCACACACCCCCACCCCAGACCCAAATGCTCCAGAATTAGACTTAGCTACTCAATTTAACTCCTTTTTCATTGAATCCATTGCCAAACTAACCTCCTCATTCTCTAGTACCACCTCATTCTCTAATACACCCCCACCCTCCCCTACCAACAATCTACCCTGCACTGCTACTCCTCCCTCATTCCCATCTACTAACTCTCTATCCTCTACCTCTTATCCTACTCTAACTTCCACATCATCTTCACCACCCTCTAATACTCTCTCTCCCCACTCTCCTCTATTCTCATTAAAACCTATACCTACTTCTACTATAAAGAAACTCCTTCAGAAATTGAAGCCATGCACTAACGCACCTGATAACATCCCTTCTTACTTTCTAAGCATAGCTGCTGAAGCAATTGCCTATCCCATAAGCATTTTAATCAACTGCTCCATCCAAGAATGTACAGTACCCCAAATCTGGAAACAAGCCTTTATCATACCTTTGCATAAAGGTGGCAACAATAACAATGTTACTAACTTCCGACCCATTGCTATCCTGTCTCCCATTTCTAAACTTCTAGAAAAGTGTGTCCAACTTCAACTCTTACCACATCTCTTAGATAATAACCTTCTAACTCCCACACAACATGGATTCAAACCAAATCATAGCACCATGACAGCCCTCCTCTCCTTTCTTGAAACTGTAAATAAAGCTCGTGACTCTGGCCTAATTGTTTCTACCCTTCTACTTGACCTCTATAAGGCCTTTGAAACAATCTCACACAGCCTTCTCTTAACTAAACTCTCAAAACTTAACCTATCTCCCTCCTCTTTGAACTGGTTCTCCAGCTACTTATCCAATAGATACCAAGCAGTAAAATGGAAAAAGGCAACCTCCTGATTTCTTAATACCCCCACCGGAGTTCCCCAAGGCTCCATACTAGGTCCCCTTCTCTTCAATATATTTATTAGTGATTTCCGCAAATCTATTCCATTCTCAAACATCATCCAATATGCAGATGATTCTACCATTATCTGCTCTGCCACATCTACCCCCATACTCCTAAAGCTTACACAAGAAGCTTTTTCAATCACTGAGCAATGGATGAAAATAAACCACCTAGCACTCAATGCTTCTAAAACTAAATTAATGGTGTTTACCCCCTCTAAAGTTACTCCTTTCGATATAAACACATTCTCGATTACTAGTCAAAATAACTCGCTTCTGGAACTGGTGTCAGAAGCCAAGTTACTTGGAGTCCAAATTGACAGCCAGCTTAATTTCAACTCCCATCTACAATTAAATATCAAAAAACCCCATCAGAAAATAGGTATGCTCTACCGACAAAATCAGTACCTTACAACCACCTCTAAAATCACTCTCTCTACTTCCTTTCTTATCCCCTCCCTTCTGTATGGAGCTCCAGTCCTAACTAATCTTCAGTCCTCTCTAAAAAAACAACTTTCCTCTTGCTGCAACAAAATCGCCAAGTTCGCTAACAGCCATAAGCCCTCCACCCACCACTGTTTCTCTCTCCAAAATCTAAAATGGCTAGAACTACCCAATCATCTCACCTATACTCAGCTAACTCTTGCCCACAAGCTCATTTTCAACCCCTCTCTCTGTCCCTCCCTGTCTTCTGCCTTTAAGATGCACCTACCTGATAGAGTTTAAGGTCAAACAATCAAAATCTATTAGAAGTGAACAAACCAACCTCGGTCAGGCCTACCGCGAGTGTCTCGGTCTCGGCTGAAACCGAGTCCTTGGTACTTCCTACTAGCGAAACCACACATCCGACATCCTCGGCCCTGGAGGCCCCGGCCGAGTCGGTTATTGAATTACCTACTGAAACCGGTGTCCAGGAACCTTCCGACACCATTACTATAGATAAGTCTACTCCTGCACGTGGTGCAGCCAGACCCCCTGCTTCCATGTCCATTAAGGCTTTCTCTAGGGCTAAGGCTGCTAAACTTTCTAAGGCTTTGCCTCCCAAAGTTTCCTCTCAGAGACCTTCTTCTAGCTCTCAGATTCTTTCCCTAGCAGAGGATCTGATTTCATTAATTAGAGGCTCCCAACCTCATCCGGACAGGGGCTCTCAACCACCTGCAGACAAAAGGCCCAGGGTTGAGCCCTCTGATCCACAGTCCTCAGATGAGTCCACGGATGGCTCTGCTCTGTCAGACCACCAGGAGGAGGCTTATTCGGCCTACGAGCATTCTGATGCTGAAGAATCTATTCCCTCGGCCTCCCCTCCTGAAGAGTTTTCATTTGGAGAGACATTACACACTATGAGAGAACATTTTCAATGGCAGGGTCAGGAATTCTCTGATTCCAGAAAGAGATTAAGGACCTTTTTACATTTACCTCAGCATAGGCCCTTAGCTATACCTCCTGTTTTGAATGTCATTGATGATGTCTATTCAGATGCTTGTACTGCCCCTGACTCTCTCCCTCCGGCTCCTGACAAACCTGATAGGTACTACAGGGTCCCTGACTCACATTTTCACCTGTACAAGGCCCACTCTGCTGATCCAGAAACTATTTCCCAGGGCCCTAAAGGGGTTGCAGCTGCCACTGCTAAAAATCCTCTACCCTCTTGAAAGGGAGTCCAGAGCATTAGAGAGATGGGGTAAGAAAATGTATACTTCTGCAACTCTTTCCATGAGGGCATTAAACTGTCAATTCCATATGATTCAGTACCAAGAGTATTTACTAGATGAATTACATAAGAAACTGTCCTCTTCTGACCCCCTTGATCGTAAATCCCTTCAAGATCTGGTGCATAACTCACAGCAGGTTAGTAACCATTTCTTGCAGTGTGGTTATGATGCATTGGAAGCTTCATGTAGATCAGCTATGACAGGTGCAGTTATACGTAGGCATGCCTGGCTGAAGGAACAATCTCTGCCAGACCATGTTAAAGCTAAGCTTTTGGATGCTCCTATGGAAAAGCAAAAATTATTTTATTTCACGGCTCAAGAAGTTTTAAAGAAATTTGAAGAAAAGGCAAAATCTGTGCAAACAGTTAAAGACTTTCTGCAAGTCCAACCACCGAGATTCAGCAGAAATTGGCCTACTAAGAATTGGTCCTTTCCAGATTCAGACAGATCTCAAAGAGGCAGGAATAGACGTGCCAGAGGTAGAGGGCAAGCTAGAGGCTCCTACAGAGGCCGTCAGTGGCAGCCTCCCAACCAGAGAGGTAGTGCAGGAACTACAACTGCTACACCAGGACAGACTCAATGACTTTATTTTGTCTCCGCTGACCAGGGCTCAGTTAGAAGCACCTTTGGGCGGAAAGCTTTCTTTATTCTCAAAAAATTGGCACATCATTACAGGGGACACATGGACACTGCAAATAATAGACAAAGGATACAGGTTCCATTTCCACTCATTGCCAAAAAGAAAAGGCATGCCAAACCTGCTACCAAATCAGAGGGCAGAGGCTTTGAAGCAAATTACCAACGTAATGCAAATGAAAGCCATAGAAAAGGTACCTCTATCAGAACAAGGCCAGGGATTTTACTCAAGATTATTCCTTGTTCCAAGAAAAGAAAATCAATGGAGGCCTATTCTCGACATGTCCGCACTGAATACGTACCTCATTGTGCCAAAATTCAAAATGCTGACTCTACAGCAACTCCTTCCCATGCTGGGCAAGGGGTCTTGGCTGGTGACTCTAGACCTCAAGGAGGCATACCTGCATGTCCCTATTCGACAAAGCTGCAGAAGACACCTCAGATTTCTTGCAGGGTCAGAGCATTATCAATTCTCAGCATTGCCCTTTGGCTTATCTACTGCGCCCAAAGTATTCACGAAATGCCTGGCATCAGTAATTGCACACTGCAGACTTCAGGGAATTCAAATCTACCCTTATCTGGACGACTGCCTAATACAAGCGGACAGCAAGCAAACTTTGTTAAAGGACTTGGACTATGCCATCCACCTGTTACAGGCCTTGGGATATACAGTCAACATCCACAAATCAAGACTGGTTCCATCCCAAAGAATAACTTTTCTGGGTGCAGATCTAGACACAACCACCCAGATGGCTTTTCTCACAGAAGAAAAACAAAAACAGCTACCACTTTACTTTCAGAATCTCACAAGACAAACTCAGATGACTGCAAGGAAAATCCTGCAGGCCCTGGGTTACATGGCATCTTGCATTCTTCTGATCCCACAAGCAAGGCTGCATATGAGGAAATTACAATGGTACCTAAGAAGTTTATGGACTCAGCACAGTCACAGCTTAGAAGCTCTGATCCCACTCATTCCTTGCCTTCAAAAGGAATTCCTGTGGTGGGCTCAAGCCTGCCAGTTGAACAGTGGGCTGCCCTTCAGCAAGCCAAGAGCCAACCAAACCATCACCACGGACGCTTCAGACCAAGGTTGGGGAGCGCACATGGAGGACAGATGTATCCAAGGGCTATGGTCTCAAAGAGAGCTGCACATGCACATAAACCAAAAGGAAATGCTGGCAGTGATACACGCAATTGAGGCCTTCAAACCTTTCCTTCAGCAAGGCCACCTGCTCATAAGGACAGACAACACCACAGTTATGTGGTACATAAACAAGCAAGGAGGCACCCATTCCTACCCTCTTTGCAGACTGACAATGAATCTATGGGAACTTGCATTGAAACTCAACATACAGCTACAGTCCCAATTCCTGCCAGGGAAAGACAATACACTGGCAGACAGCTTAAGCAGAACTACCATGGATGCACACGAATGGATGCTACACCCAGACATCTTCTTACAAATCACACAATCATGGGGAAGGCCGGACATAGATCTGTTCGCTTCCCCCCTAAATCATCAACTGAAGAAATTCTGCTCAAGGACATACCACCCACAAGCATGGAAAGTGGACGCTCTCTCTTTCAGCTGGAAAGCTCTAACAGTGTATGCTTTCCCACCTCTTCCACTAATGACCAAGGTCCTACTGAAGATCAGGACAGAGCAGCCCAGAGTAATCCTGATAGCCCCAAACTGGCCAAGGCAGCACTGGTACCCACTGTTAAAGAGCTTGTCACAGACGAAACCATGGCCTCTCCCCCTATGGCCACTCCTACTGATGCAGCACAATTTCAGGACTCTACACTCCGACCTGAAAACCTTGCAGCTAACTGCCTGGAGAATATCATGACTCCTCCTCAGGATAACCTATCCCAGAGAGTGAAGGATATTATTATGGAAGCTCGCCGACCATCCACAAGGAAGGCATATACAGCAAAATGGAAAAGATTTCAAACCTGGAACACAGCAAAGGGCCTAGATGTGACTGTGATGAATATGGCATATATACTGGAATATTTGGCAGAATTCTCCCACAGTGGCCTGTCTTACTCTTCCATCAAGATACATGCCTCAGCAATCTCTGCAGAATACAATTTAAATCCACCTGTCTTCTCACACCCTCTACTAAGACAGTTTCTAAGAGGAATCAAAAACATTAATCCTCCAAGGAAACCACCTCTACCTACTTGGGACCTGAATTTCGTGTTGGAAAAACTAACACTTCCTCCCTTTGAAACAGCAGCATCGGCAGATGTACAGTTTTTGTCTTGGAAAACTGCCTTCCTTCTGGCCATAACCTCAGCAAGAAGAGTATCTGAGCTACAAGCTTTAATGGCGGTGCAGCCATTCCTTATCTTTCATCAAGACAGAGTTTCTTTGAGGACCAATCCTACATTCATGCCAAAGGTGGTATCCAGGGTATCTTTGAACCAAGCTATTCACTTGCCTACATTCTTCCCACAGCCACAAAATAAAGGGGAGAGACTTCTGCACACCTTGGACATACACAGACAACTACGCTACTACTTGGACAGAACTAAAAGTTACCGAAAGACTGACCAGTTGTTTGTAGCATATGCTGCTGGGGTACAAGGAAAAGCAATTTCCAAACAGACAATTTCGAAATGGATAGGAAATTGCATTCATTTTTGTTACTCCTTTCATGGAAAGACTGTGCCAGCTAACATTAGACCTCATTCCACGAGAGCCACAGCCACCACCACAGCCTTCCTAAGAGGGGTGGCTACCAAAGACATTTTAGAAGCTGCTACATGGAGCTCCGTGCATACATTTGCCAAGCATTACAATTTACCTTTATACTCCAGATCCAGAGCAGGTTTTGCTACGGCAGTCCTGCAGGGTATCTTGACTACACCATCCTTCACTTAGTACCTCCACCCCCAGTTTGGCTATGGTATTCTACCCATATGTGATGACTGCAGATGCATCCTTGAAGGACATAGTACAGTTTTGTACCTACCATAAATGCAGATGTCCGATAGGTATGCATTTGCAGTCAGGTTTACCCTCCCTCCTACCCCTCTGTGGTATTCCTAGGGTGCTTACCCCTCTTTTAGCTAGCTGGGGGAATCTATTATGGTGTATTTGTTTGTATATGCATGTATATATATATTTTTGCAAATGTTTGGAATTTTATTGCATTTATCCAAATTTAGCCTTCCTAGAGGGCACCTGGCATCTGGGGCAAGAAAAACTGAGGAAGATGGCGTCGGCTGATGCTTTTATACCCCAGACGCTCTGACGTCGGGGAAAGTGCGACATCAGCCGAGGCCAGACCCAGACTTTGGAATCCGGCCGACCGAAGGGCTGCCTGAGGCAGGACAACCCATATGTGATGACTGCAGATGCATATCTATCGGACATCTACATTTATGGTAGGTACAAAACTGTACTTTAGCATTAGTACTTATAGAATATATATATGTATATATATATATATATATATATATATATATATATATATATATATATATATATATATATATATATATATATATATATATATATGTATATGTATATATATATATATATATATATATGTATATATATATATATATATATATATATATATATATATATATATATATGTATGTATATGTATATATATGTATATATGTGTATATATATATATATATATATATATATGTATATGTATATATATATATATATATATATATATATATATATATATATATATATATAATATGTCCTGTGTGCTTTACTATTCAAAGTTTTTAGTGTTGTTCAAACAGGTTTTCATATTAGTGTTAAACACCTTTTGCGAGCATTCTTGTGTTTTTTTATAAAAGAGTGTGTATGTGCTCTTTTTTGTAGTGTATTTGTAGCTTGTTTAACTTAGAGAGCTTTAGAGCTCGTTTTACTTAGAGGGCTAATTTTCCTCTGAGTGATTCTGAACTTAAGATGTCGAAGCAGGCTAAGGAAGTGAAACCTTCAGGTTTTAAAAAGTGCCTTAAGTGCACACAGAAGATGTCAATTACGGATGGACATATGGAGTGTGTTTACTGCCGGGGGAAAGTTCATCTGCAGGAGTCCTGCTCCATATGCCACTCCTTTACCTCTAGGGTTCTCCAAGAGAGAAAAAATAAATTAATACTAAAGGGATTGGTAAAGCCTTCTGTTCAGAAGCTCTTGAACAGGATCAAAGTACTTCAAATAAATCCATGTCTCCCACACAACCTAAAAAGACTTCGAAGAGATCATCTTCTTCCTCTTCAGGAAGGTCAGAACCATCTACTAAGTTACCCAGGATGTCTCCAACAGTGACTAAACGAACTAATACTGACAGACCTTCTCCCTCGGGTCCATCTATGTTGGATCCAATGGTAGTACAAGTTAGGAGCCGCTCCCCTGATTTGGAGCCGGTATCTCTTACTCTTAGGTCACCTCTCTTACAATATGTGGCGTCTGCCCCATCTTCTCGATCCTCCAAAAGCCTATCTGATTATGATGTGGATTGTGTGGTGCGGAGACTGCTGAAGACACTGGCCAACCTTTTGTCAGAGCCGACCCAGAAGGGATTGGAACTGACTGGATCCATTTCCCTACTTTCAATTCCTCCTCCAAACTAAGCTGTAGCTTCGAAGCAGGAATGCGTGGAACTCATGGTGGAGCTGTCAGAGCCGAGACCTGTTTCAGGCTCATTGGTTCCGACTTCTCTGACTACCTTGGTGACATCTGAGGTGTCTAGGAGCAGACATTCTCCGGTCGGGTCCGGGGAGGACAGTCAGGCCAAGACGTTTTTAGTTCCAAACTTGCCTCTCTGCACTTTGGCTTGGGTGAGTTCAGATCCTGCCTTGGCCTTGGAGCCGTCCCCTGTGGTGCCGAGGAGGTCTTCCGATTTCTCGGAACTGGGAGTCTGTTCAGACAGTGGGAAGGGGGGCTTTCGCGGCTATGAGGGGAGCACTGTCCCCACGGACATCCTCACTGTCTGATCCAAGCATTCCATCCCCAAAAGCACCGGTATCCATCTCGGCACAGTTGATTCCACTGAAGTGTTGTGACCCAAAGCCTCAGAATGCCTCAGTGGGCAAACCCCTCACTTCAAAAACCTCTCCGGAATGTCCGTCCGATGAGGTCCCTCGGAAGAGGTTATTTAAGAGGTATTTGGACTCCCAAGAGGAGTCAATCACATCTGATATGACCCTAGATGAATCAGAGGGGTCCCCACTGTCACCCTCTGAGGATGTCTCCTTTGCAGACCTCTTGGAAATCCTTAAACAGAGAGGCGGCTGGCAGCCCATTACCTCTTCTGATGAGTCCGTCTATCTGAAGGCTTTTGGGTCTCACCCTTAATCCACTTGGGTGTCTCCATCTTTTGACAAACTTATTGAGTTACTTTGTTGAAAGGCTTGGGAGTCTCCAATCACAGTGGATCCTGTTCCTAGGAGGCCTAATAAATTCATCACCTCCTCAGATGACACAACCTTCTTAACAGAAGGAGTCCCTGTAGATGCTATGGTGGTAGCGGCAGCCACAAAAAAGGAGTTATCAGAGACATCCACATCTGTCCATCCCCCGAACAAAGAGTTGCATACAATGGACGGATACGGATAGCACATGTTCACTTCAGTGGCCTTTACTCTCAGATCCCTGAATTACCTCACACATTTTACAACATTACAGAGAGGTCTCCTAAAAGCTTGGAGAAACTCTCTTGGGTACAGTAGCTGCGCGAATAGCATACATGGTTTCTTCACAGCTTGCTACCCTCAATTCAGTAGTCAACTCATCCATGAGGCTTGTTTCCTATGTAGCCGATGGAGCAAGAATGGTGGTGGTTTCGGAAATTGCCCTTAGGAGACATTCCTGGATGCGCATGTGTAACTTTGTGGAACCTTTCAAGTCATCCTTTGTTAATACCCCATTCGATGGCTCATCCTTGTTCGGGCCGAAAGTCAAAGAAACACTAACCAGGTGTGAACAGGAAGGAAAGGCTCTGTCTGCCATCGGAATCTGTTTTTCCACACCTTTTAGACCCTATCCCAAGGGTCAAAAGGGAGGAAAAATGTGGTTTCGAAAATCCCAGAGAGCCTTTCAAGACACACATGGTGAACCTTCCTCCAAGGGCAGAGGAGGAGGTAGTAATCAAAGACGCCGGCCACGTTGCAGAGGGGGTCTGCAAAACCAGGGTGACTGAGAATCTTTCTTTGGTAAGCCCTTTCAGTGCTCCTGAAAGGAGGCCCATCTGTCCCTCTCTGGAGGCATTCGGGGGGTCACTTATCTTTGTACCCAGACGCCTGGCTAAAATAACAAACGACAACTGGGTACAAAGCATCATATCCAGAGTTTAATCAATACCCTTTTCCATTTCACCTCCACAAATAAAGATGATCCCGGATGTTCCACCCAGTCACAGGGAACAAGCAACCATAGAAATTCAAAAGTTAGGAAAAAAAGAGTCATCCAGACAGTCCCCACAGACCAGATAGGATCCGGCACTTACTCAAGGTTCTTTTTAGTTCCAAGGAGAACAGGGGACTAGAGACCCATACTAGATCTCAGCAGACTGAACAAGTCAGTAAAAAAGACAAAGTTCCGGATGGTCACATTGCAGTCAATACTTCCCTTTCTAGGGAAAGACAATTGGATGTGCGCTATAGACCTCCAGGATGCGTACTACCACATAAGAATGGACAGACCATCCAGGAGTCATATGCACTTTCGGCTAGGAGCCAGTTATTTCCAATTTTGAACTCTGCCTTTTGGCCTCAGTACAGCCTTCAGAGTGTTCAAGTGCATGGCAGTAGTCACTGCTCACCTGAGGCGCCTAGGATTCCGGGTGTTTCCATATTTGGATGACTGGCTTCTAACCACCACCACCACCAAGCATCTACTCATACAAGCAAGAGATACTACCTGGAAATTCTGTGCGCAACTAGGGGTTTCAGTAAATTACAAAAAGTTTGCCTTATTGCTATCTCAACATATTTTTATAGATGCAGAGTTAGATACCAAAACAGTGATAGTCAGACTTCCAAGAGACAGGGTGCATGCCTTTCGACTTCAAATTTGGGACCTCCTCTTCAAATCCAAGGTTCAAGCAAGGACCGTCCTAAAGGTGCTGGGGACAATGGCAACAGCAATAAATGTAATCCCTCTGGCAAGACCACATATGAGAATCCTTCAGTGGTTTCTATTCACCCAGTGGTCCATGCAAGAGAATGGAATCCTGCAAGAGAGACCTTCGTTGGTGGCTCCACTCCGATCAAGTAACGGCAGTTCGATCTTTTATTCCCCCCTACTCTGGTAGCCACAGTGACCATGGACGATTCCCAGATAGGGTGGGGGGAGCATTATCAGGAAAGAACAGCACAAGGCACTTGACAGGACCATGAGGCTCATTTGCGCATCAGTGTACTAGAGATGAGAGCGGTGCAGATGGCGTTGCAAGCATTCCAAGGCTCTCTTCCGATGGATACGATTGCAATGCAAACAGACAACATGTCAGTGGTATGGTACATAAACAAGGAGGCACCAGATCTTATCTTGTTTGTCGAGAGGCCGTGAGAGTATGGTAGTGGGTGACGTCCTCCCAACGCTTTCTGGTAGCAACACACACCCTGGAGAAATCCAAAGTGATAGTGGACAAACTCAGCAGAGCAATTTTGATGCAACACGAGTGGTCCCTAAAGAAAGAAGTAGCGAAAATGATTTTTCGCAGATGGGGCCAGCCTTGTTGCGATCTTTTTGCCACGTCCATGAACACAAAATGCAGCAGCTTTTTTTGCCCTGATTCCTCCATTGGGAGAATCCCCAAGGGATGCATTTGTGCACGATTAGACCCTGGTTCTCCTACACGCCTTTCCTCCCTTTCCTCCAATACCCAAAGTTCTTCAGAAAGCCAGCACTTTGGGAAGGACCTTAATTCTGATAGCCCTTTACTGGCCTCGTCAAATCTGGTACCCCTTCTTGAGGCCTCATCTTCAGGAGGAGCCTTGGATTCTGACCACATCTTATGATCCGTTCATCGTGGGTCCTCCATCCGTCTCTTCACTCCCTCAAGTTGACAACATGGCTGCTCCGGTTCCAAACATAGCCAGACTACACAAGTTTACCCCAGAAGTCCAACACATTCTAATTTCTTCTCATACGATGTCTACAAGAAGACTGTACCTCAGAAAATGGAAAAAATTTTCAATCTGGGCCTCACAGAATCATATTGATCCGTATTCCACACCTTTATCATCTATTCTAGAATTTTTGGCTAAGCTTTTTAATGAGGGAGCAGCTGCAGCAACCATGTGAATCTAATTAGCAGCAATCTCTAATTTTCACTTTGGGAATGAAGGACCAAATATTATGTTCCACAGACTATCAAAAGCTTTTCTGAGAGGCACAAATTTAAGACCACCCATAAAACCACTCCTTTCACCATGGAATCAAAATTTTGTCTTGCTCCTTATAATTCTTCTCCCCTTTGAACCTGCATCATCTTGTAACTTAAAATTCCTATCTTGGAAAACTATTCCTAGTAGCAATCACATCAACTAGGAGAATTTCAGAGTTACATGCCTTGTCAATCAAATCTTAGTGCATGTTATTCTTCAATGACAGGGTCTCACTATGCACAAACCCTTCATTTTTACCAAAAGTGTGTTCAGAATTCAATCTAAACCAATCCATAGAACTGCCTGTGTTTTTCCCCAAATATGGCAATAAGGTTGAGTATATGCTACACCAGTTTGATGTTCATAGACAGTTACGCTTCTATTTACACAGAACAAGAGATGTTAAGTTGTCTATCTCACCTTCATTCTTGCTGGTTGGGTTCGGAGCCGACCCTCTGCTCCGACCCGGCCATCTTCAAAAGCTCGAGAGCTACTTACTGGCTCAAGGCCCCCCCTATATCCCATGATGCCTGGCGCTAGATACCCAGATCTCGTTTGCTGCTTCTGCTGCTTTTTACTGGCTCAGGTTGTATTTTTCAATTTTATTGTCATTGTATAAAAATTTTTTATATTATAGTTGGTGTTTAAGATAGTTAGTGTACTTTCAATAGTTATAGTTAGCTGTTTGTATTTAGTCTCCTTCCCTTGAAAACTCGTTTTCTTGTTAGAGAGTTTTCCCCTCCCCCCTTCCCCGTTTTCTATTTTTATAGGTAGCCATTTTTAGTTAGAGGCTAATCCTTGTTTCAGTTTTTTATGTAATAGTTTATTTGTTAGAAATTGTGGTAGATTAGTAGGTAGAATTACCCTTTCTTATTAATAGAGTGTGTGTGCTGTTAGGGTGTGGTAACTTGTATTGAGTGTGTGTGTTTTTACTAGTTACCTGTTTCCCTTTTGTTACATGTTCTCTGTAAATTGATTTTTCCGTTTACAGTTATGTCCAAAGATACGAAAGTATCTGGATTCAAGAAGTGTGACTCATGCTGTCAGAAGATGTCACTGACAGATGGTCACACTTCTTGTGTCTACTGTTTGGGCGCCCTATACCTGCAGGACTCTTGTTCGGTGTGTCACACCTTTAGTCCAAGAGTCTTGCAGGAGCATAGGAGTAAGATAATCCTTAGGGGTTTGCTCATACCTGAAGGGTCACCGGCTAAGGTTCAGTCATTGAAACCCTCTAAGCCAACGAAGCCGCCGGCTCCCAGTTCAGAGCCGTCGTCGGGTGTGGCGTCTGCTTCAGCTTTGGCTCCGACTGGAACCGAAGTACCTATCTCCCAGTCAACTTCGGTTCCGACTGGAACTGAAGTACCTATCTCCCACTCGGCCCCGACTCTGCTGTCGGAACCGTCAGGAAGTCGTCAACGCTCTAGGTCTCCATCCCTAGAGTCGATACACTCGGCTCCGGGGTCGCCTCTGTTACATTCGGAGTGAAGTCACCGATCCCACTCTTCTCGGTCTTCTAGACTATCTGAGCATGATTTGGAAGTGGTGAGCAGGCTCCTACAATCGCAGGCCCTGGCTAAAATGTTATCCAGGCCCCCCTCATCAGGGTTCGGCTCCACCTGTCTCTGCAGTAATTCCTCCTTCAATTCATCCCTCGAGTTCAGAACCGGAGCTTGCTGGGGCTCAGATCGTGGAACCGTCGGCGCCAATACCTATCCTTTCAGTTCCGTCGTCGGCTCCGATCTCATCCATGGTGCCGTCCTTGGAGGGATCTGGGCGCCGGGACTCCCTTGTCGGCTCTGAGGGGGTGAGTGGCATCGGACCTTTGTCCGACCCCGTTCTCCCTCTCGGAACTTCAGCTCAGGTGAGTTCGGCTCCTACATCGGCCTCAGAGCCGTCTCTCTCAGTGCCGGGAAGGATCCCGATCTCTTCGGAGCCTTCTCCGGTGTCGGGAAGGGGTGCCTTTGATGTCATGACAAGTGTGCTGGCCTCCGAGTCAGCCCCACGATCAGACTCATCGGCTCCTCCCCCCATGGTGCCTGCGTCTGCCTCTGCCCCTCCTCCAGACCCTAAGCGTGGGGAACAAGGACTCCAGGGCACCCCATTGGGTGTATCTTCCTCTTCCGAGGCCTCCCCTGATAATTCAGAGGAGCCCCCTCGAAAGAGGAAATGCAAGAGGAACATTGTTGACTCCCCTGAGACTGTCATTTCAGATACCGACTTGGAGGATTCGGAAGGGTCCCCGAGATCCCCCTCTAAGGACGTCTTTTTCTCAGACATCCTTGAGATACTTAGGCAGAGGGGGAACTGGACTACCCTTAACCCTTCCGAGGATGAGTCGGTATTCCTAGACGTGTTTAGTTCCCGACCCTCCACCTCCTGGGTGTCTCCGCATTTTGATCCACTGATGTCTGTGGTGGCTCGGAAGGCGTGGTCAACCCCAGACACAGTGGAACCAACCCCCTGAAGACCCACAAAATTTATTACTGCACCACAGGACAAGCATTTTCTGACTAAGGGTGTTCTCGTTGATGCCATGGTGGTAGCAGCGGCCACAAAAAAGGAGTTGGCTGAAACTTCTTCGTCTGTTCATCCCCCTAATAAGGAATCTAGGATGATGGACAGATATGGGAAGCAGATGTTTGCATCAGTGACCTTCTCCATGAGGTCGCTGAACTACTTGTGCCACTTTACCCGCCTTCAAAGGGATCTCATTAAAGAGCTAGGAGATACCCTTCAAGATCCATCAGCTGCGGGGGTCCAGGTTAAGGTTGCCTCCCAGCTGGCGACTCTTAATTCGGTAGTAAACTCCTCCATGCGGCTCATCTCTTACGCAGCCGATGGTTCGAGTAGGGCCGCAGGCACAGGCGTGGCCTTGAGGAGGCATGCCTGGATGTGGTTATGTAAACTTGCGGAACCCTTCAGGGTGTCTTTC
Organism: Protopterus annectens; assembly: GCF_019279795.1. Classification (NCBI taxonomy): domain Eukaryota; kingdom Metazoa; phylum Chordata; order Ceratodontiformes; family Protopteridae; genus Protopterus; species Protopterus annectens. The sequence continues at coordinate 445,171,648 of NC_056726.1, forward strand.
ACAAACATCCCCTTTGATGGTTTTGCTCTTTTTGGACCACAGGTGAAGGATACCTTTACCAGCTGTGAGCAGGAAGGCAAGACTCTCTCTGCTGTGGGAGTCTGTTTTTCCACTCCCTCAAGAACGTATCCCAAGGTTCAGAAGAGTGGGAAGATGTGGTTCCGGAAACCCCAGGTCCAGGGAGCCTTGCCTGACACACGTGGACAGTTCCCCTCCAGGGGCAGAGGAGGGAACAACAATACATGCCGCCTTCGGGGCAGAGGGGGTCTGCAAAATCAGGGCCAAAGAGAATCTTTCTCTGACAAGCCCTTCCAGCATCCCTGAGGTGCTGCCCGGCTGTCCACCTTCTGAGGCAGTCGGGGGAAGATTATCGCTGTACCCAAAAGCCTGGCAAAGTATAACACAAGACAAATGGGTACTGTCTGTCATATCCGAAGGCTACAAAATCCCTTTCTTTCGCACTCCCTACGTTCCCAACAAATCCCTTCCATATGTTCCACCCAATCTAAGGGATCAAGCAGTTCAAGAAATGACAAAACTGCTAAGAAAAAGAGCCATCCAGCGAGTCCCGGCAGACCAGCAAGGATCCGGAATTTACTCAAGGTTCTTTTTGGTACTAAAAAAGACAGGGGACTGGAGACCCATTCTGGATCTCAGCAGAATAAACAGGTCTGTTCAAAGAACAAAGTTCCGGATGGTCACGCTACAGTCCATTTTACTCTTTCTGGGTCAGGACAATTGGGTGTGCTCCATAGATCTTCAGGACGTGTACTACCATATCAAAATGGACAGATGCTCCAGAAGATTCCTCCGCTTCCGGCTGGGAGCCAGTCATTATCAGTTCAGAGCTCTGCCCTTTGGTCTCACCACAGCCCCCAGGGTGTTCACCAAATGTTTGGCAGTAGTTACCGCTCAACTGAGATGGCAAGGATTCCAGGTGTTTCCATATTTAGACGACTGGCTCCTTACTGCAACCACCAGGCATCACCTGCTGCGAGCCAGAGACTACACTATCCAAACTTGCTCCAAACTAGGCATCACAATAAATTTCGAAAAGTCTGCATTGTCACCTTGTCAGTCTATTACCTTTATAGGTGCAAACTTAAATACAAAGGATATGTCAGCGAGACTTCCATTAGACAGAGTGCTAAACATTCGCCGACATGTCCAGGTCTTATTAGGATGCAAAAAAATTCAGGCCAGATTCATCCTAAAGACCTTGGGTCTCATGGCAGCGTCTATCATACTAGTCCCCCTCGCTCGTTTTCATAAGAAGATTCTTCAGTGGATGCTGTTCACCCAATGGTCTTTCCAGCAACTTCCAATGTCTCACAAAATAATGATCACACAGACATGCAAAAACCAACTTGCTTGTTGGATGGTTTCCCCATCAGTACCACAGGGCAGTCCATTTGCTCTTCCTCCTCCAGTGGCTGCGGTGACCACGGATGCCTCCCTGATCGGGTGGGGGCATTTTCAGGGCAGAACAGTCCAGGGCACCTGGCAGCCTCACGAGTACCATCTGCATTTCAATGTCTTGAAGATGAGGGCAGTGCTTTTGGTGTTGCAAGCTCTTCACAACTCTCTTCCTACCGGGACCATTGCAATCCAAACAGACAATATGTCGGTAGTGTGGTACATCAACAAGCAGGGCAGAACCAGGTCCTACCCCCTATGTCGAGAAGCACTCAGACTTTGGCAGTGGGTGATCTCTTCCCAACGGTTTCTGATAGCAGCGCACATCCCTGGGAAGTCCAACGTTATAGCAGACAGGCTGAGCAGAGCAATTCTCATGCCTCACGAGTGGTCTCTCAATCAGACAGTGTCAGACCAAATCTTCTGCAAGTGGGGTCAGCCTTGCTGTGACCTTTTTGCCACCCCCTTCAACAGCAAGTGCAACAATTTCTTCTCTCTCCTCCCTCTTCCCACACACTCCCCCAGAGATGCACTAGTTCATGATTGGCCTCAGGGACTTCTTTATGCATTCCCTCCATTCTCCCTGATTCCCAAATTGATACAGAAAGCTACCACATTGGGATGCAAGATGATCCTCTTTGCCCCTTACTGGCCTCAACAAATTTGGTTCCCATTCCTGCATCATTACCTTCTGGAGCAGCCCTGGACCCAGTTCCAGACCTCCTGATCCATCAGTCGGGCAGGCTGCACCAGTCCCTTCAATCTCTCCAGCTCACTGCTTGGCTGCTCCACTTCCTACCTTAGCCAGGCTTCCGAACATCTCCCACTCGGTGCGTGAAATCATCTTATCATCGCACAAGTCTTCCACTAGAAAGACTTATGCTAGTAAGTGGAAACATTTCTCTTTCTGAGCAGAGGATAGGAATATAGATCCCTTTTCAACCTCTGTGCACCATATTTTGGATTTTTTAGCAGAACTTTTTCGTGCTGGATCTTCTGCCACGATTAGAGTTCAGTTAGCTGCAATTTCAAATTTTCATACAGGTTTATCGGATACTAGTATTATGTCCCATAAGCTTTGTAAAGCTGTTCTCAGAGGGACTACTTTACTCAGTCCCCCAGTGAGAGATCCCCCACCTCCGTGGGATCTAAATTTGATTTTAGCTTCCCTGATACTGCCCCCTTTTGAACCAGCAGCTTCTTGTTCCTTGAAGTTTCTTTCTTAGAAAATCCTTTTTCTGGTTGCAATTACTTCAGCTAGAAGAGTTTCTGAGCTTCAGGCTCTTTGTGTTCGCCCTCCTTATCTAGTTTTCCACAATGACAGAGTGTCTCTCAGGACTAATCCTTCCTTCTTTCCTTCCAAAGGTTTCTTCTGACAATAATTTGAATCAGTCTGTTGATCTGCCTGTGTTTTTTCCAAATTATTCCAAGGCGGAATACAAATTGCATCAGTTGGATGTTCATAGACATTTTCGCTTTTACTTGCATAGAACTAAGCAAATAAGAAAATCAGACCAGCTGTTCCTGTCCTATGCCGAGGGTAAACAAGATCTACCTGTGTCAAAAGTAACCTTATCTAGGTGGTTAACATCTATCATTACATTTATATATCAGCTAAGGAATAAAGAGCTTCCTGCTAAACCGAAAGGCCACTCCACTAGAGCTCTGGCTACTTCAGTGGCTTTTCAGGCAAGATTGCCAATGGAAACTATTTGTGCGGCAGCTACATGGGCCAGTCCTCATACCTTTATTTCACATTATAAGCTGGACGTGGCCTCCAGGAGCAGAGCTGATTTTGGTTCCACTGTTCTGAAGAGTCTGTTCCGATGAGCCACCCAGGATTGAGGTGCTAGGGACGCTGTCCCAACCAGCAAGGATGAAGGCGAGATAGACAACTTAACATTAAGAAGGTATGTACCTACCATAACATTCCATGTTAGTTGTCTTCTTCTCGCCTTCTTTCTTGCGTCTCACCCTCCATCCCCCTATCCTAGTAGACAGAGAAGAGTTCCTTATGTTTTTTTCACTGGCTGAGTCTTCTCTGGCTATTCCTTCTGACTAGTAGTCTCTCCAGCAGAATTTATGCAATCTAGGACAGGATTCTTGTATTGTTATTATTATTATTATGTCTGCAGTTAGACTTACCAAACGAGATCTGGGTATCTAGCGCCAGGCATCATGGGATATAGGGGGGGGCCTCGAGCCAGTAAGTAGCTCTCGAGCTTTTGAAGATGGCCGAGTCGGAGCCGAGGGTCGGCTCCGAACCCAACCAGCAAGAAAGAAGGCGAGAAGAAGACAACTAACATGGAACGTTATGGTAGGTACATAACTGCTTATTCAGGAAATCTGACTAGCTTTTTGTTTCCATTTTGGATAAAAAAAAGGTGCTGCAGTAACAAAAACTACTTTATCCAAATGGTTATCAGATAGTATCTCATTTATCAGTCAACAGACAAGCAGCTGCCAGGCAAAATAAGGGCTCATTCTACTACAGCTGTTTCAATTTCTCAAGCTTTCCGTGCAAAGTTACCTATAGATACTATTTGTGCAGCAGCAATGTGGGCAAGGCCACATACCTTTATCACTCATTACAAAGTCGATTTGGCCTCCAGGGACAAAGCCTCTTTTGGGTCTACTGTTCTGAAGAATATTCTCCCATGAGCCACCCAGTAAAAATGGTGCTAGGGACACTGTCCCATCAGTACAGAATGAAGACGAGATAGGACAACTACACGTAAACAAGTTATGTACTCACCATAACGTTCTATGTGAGTTGTCCATCACAACTTCATTCTGATTTTCCACCCTCTTACCCCTAGCCTTTAGATTTTGGAGGATCAAGAGGTTTCGAGTTGGGCATTAAGTATGCTTTGATCCTCTTCTTGGCTTATAAATAATATATGTATCTACATATGTATAAGGACATCAGCAAACAAGATCTGAGGAAGGCACTAGAACATCATGGGATAGGGAATGAGCCACGAGCTGGTTGGAGACCTCGAGTTTTAGTAAACAACCAAGTCGGAGCCGAGGATCAGTTACAAACCCATCAGTACAGAATGAAGACGAAATGGACAACTCACATGGAACGTTATGGTGAGTACTTTTTTTTTAAATTTTATTTTATGCCCCAAAAACCTTGAAACAGTACCAAAATGTTCCACAACACCATAATGTCCTTTTCTTCATTTTCAGATGCAAAATACCATTATTTGCAAATAAGGCTAACTTTTCTTGATTACGGCACCAGTTACTTCCTTGAATTTGTGAATCCTTTATTGTCTTTTCTAACTGCTGTAAATATAAAGCATATAGTCTCATATGCAAAGCCATGGGAACAATCATCATGGAAATGATCAATAATGACATAGGAAACCTCCAGACACTGGACCCATCCCATTTTCCTTTCATCAAGGCTAGATCATGCCTACTCAGCCAGTTGGTCTTCTTTGAGAAGGTCACTAAAGCAGTCGATGGTGGCAAAATGGTTCACACTGCCTACCTTGACCTGGCCAAGGCATTTCATGCAATACCCCACACAGACATTGTTGACAAAAATCAAGAGGCTAGGTACAAACCATTATGTCACCTGGTGGATAGCCAGCTGGCTCACATAAGGACCCAAAAAGTTCGAACTGGGGAAGTCCACCTCTACAAAGAGACCCGTCATAAATAGAGTCCCTCAGGGATTGGTCCTGGTACTGCTCCTTTTGGTATTTACTTTCCAGAAGTCAAGGCCAATGCCACTGACCTCTGGCCGACTACATTTGCAGATGATTACAAATTAGGAGCTGTCACTGAATTGTTATCCAGGAGGGGCTGACACAGACAAATAACTGGTATCAGAGCCATGGACTAAAATTAAATGCCAAGAAATGCATAACAGTATCCTTCAGGAAGTCGTCCTCCCCTGGTAAGTATCATATTAACAACACACCCCTAAAAGTTGAACCAGTAGTCAGAGACTTAGGGACACACACATACAGTAATCTAGTCTTTGACTATCACATGTTTGCAGTAGAGGGAAGATCATTCTGTGTTGTGCAACTTGTAAACAAAGTTTGGCATCTAGGTCCAAGGGAGTGATTAACCCACTGAATTCAGCATTCATCAGACCTGTCATTGAGTACAGTGTCTACCTAACCACGCATATCCAACAACTGAAAATGTCCACAGAGGTTCCTCACTAAAAGAATACAGGGCATAAATAACATGTCCTTTTTCAGACTGCCTCAAGGCCCCATTTGTGTATTCTCTCTCGTACAGGCTGTTGAGGGGAGATCTATGCCTGGCATACAAGGCATTATCAGACCCCACTTTGAAGGACCTCTTGCATATCCTCAAAACAAACAGCACCAGAATTACCCATTCTAAAGACTACAGTGTTGTCTTTAATATAAATAGGACCTGCTGGATAGACAATTATGTATCCCAGAGACTACCACTTTACTGGAACAGGCTCCCCGTCTGTGTGAAGCAGAGCTCTTCCCTAATCCAATTCTCGGACAGTTGGATTGTGGAACAGGAAATTCATCCCTGGTTTGGCACTTTGTGTCTCTAATGGACACAATCAGCCTATAAATGGTTCATCCTCCATGCCCGTAAATGTTTCATCTCACAAGCCCCTGCTTACACTTATCAAGGGTACGTGAACTTGTCAATAATTTGGAATGCATGGGCAATGTATTAAGACCCTTTTGGTTATTAGCCTAGTAAACACCTATGAACCTATAACAGAGGGGGCATTACTGCCTGGTTCCTCTGTTCAAAACAGCTTGTCAAAGAGGAACTTGTCACTTCTTACCTCTGACCCTTCACATGTCATCTTTATTAACCATCTTATCCTATCTAGGAAACCAAATACTGCCATTGCCCTATATGTTTAAATCCCAGCTAACTTTATCAAATGCTGTTTCTCCATCAAGACTCAACCCACAATAGTGGTGTTTTCTTGCACTCTGCTTTCCTATGGATCATCATTTTTCTTTTAATGTCAGATGTTTGTTGCACTTCCACAAAACCACAATGATCCATATCTGTCAATTTTGGTGAAATTGTTGACATTCTGTTAGCTAGCATAAACATAAGCATTTTATAATCATGTTTTAACATCAAAATTGGCCAAATACAGGTGCAACGGCTGGCTTCCAATGTGCTGTTCCTCCCCTAATTAAAAAAAAAATTGTTAAACAAAGCCTTCCATATCTTTTATCACTTTCTTCTCTCTTTAGTCCAAATTTCAGTAGGAATACCATTGGTTCCTGAAGTTTTTAATTGTTGAACCTCATCTTCCTCTAACATTGACATTACTGAGTCTTCTGTATATATTTCCATTTATACTTTTTCTTATTTCTTCAATTCTTGTGGGAAGATCATTCTGTGTTGTGCAACTTGTAAACAAAGTTTGGCATCTAGGTCCAAGGGAGTGATTAACCCACTGAATTCGGCATTAATCAGACCTGTCATTGAGTACAGTGTCTACCTAACCACGCATATCCAACAACTGAAAATGTCCACAGAGGTTCCTCACTAAAAGAATACAGGGCATAAATAACATGTCCTTTTTCAGACTGCCTCAAGACCCCATCTGTGTATTCTCTCTCGTACAGGCTGTTGAGTGGAGATCTATGCCTGGCATACAAGGCATTATCAGACCCCACTTTGAAGGACCTCTTGCATATCCTCAAAAGCAGCACCAGAATTACCCATTCTAAAGACTACAGTGTTGTCTTTAATATAAATAGGACCTGCTGGATAGACAATTATGTATCCCAGAGACTACCACTTTACTGGAACAGGCTCCCCGTCTGTGTGAAGCAGAGCTCTTCCCTAATCCAATTCTCGGACAGTTGGATTGTGGAACAGGAAATTCATCCCTGGTTTGGCACTTTGTGTCTCTAATGGACACAATCAGCCTGTAAATGGTTCATCCTCCATGCCCGTAAATGTTTCATCTCACAAGGCCCTGCTTACACTTATCAAGGGTACGTGAACTTGTCAGAAATTTGGAATGCATGGGCAATGTATTAAGACCCTTGTGGTTATTAGCCTAGTAAACACCTATGAACCTATAACAGAGGGGGCATTACTGCCTGGTTCCTCTGTTCAAAACAGCTTGTCAAAGAGGAACTTGTCACTTCTTACCTCTGACCCTTCACATGTCATCTTTATTAACCATCTTATCCTATCTAGGAAACCAAATACTGCCATTGCCCTATATGTTTAAATCCCAGCTAACTTTATCAAATGCTGTCTCTCCATCAAGACTCAACCCACAATAGTGGTGTTTTCTTGCACTCTGCTTTCCTATGGATCATCATTTTTCTTTTAATGTCAGATGTTTGTTGCACTTCCAGAAAACCACAATGATCCATATCTGTCAATTTTGGTGAAATTGTTGACATTCTGTTAGCTAGCATAAACATAAGCATTTTATAATCATGTTTTAACATCAAAATTGGCCAAATACAGGTGCAACGGCTGGCTTCCAATGTGCTGTTCCTCCCCTAATTAAAAAAAAATTGTTAAACAAAGCCTTCCATATCTTTTATCACTTTCTTCTCTCTTTAGTCCAAATTTCAGCAGGAATACCATTGGTTCCTGAAGTTTTTAATTGTTGAACCTCATCTTCCTCTAACATTGACATTACTGAGTCTTCTGTAAATATTTCCATTTATACTTTTTCTTATTTCTTCATTTTTTGTGATTTATACAGAGTTTTGAAGTATTTCTAATACCTATATAGGATCTCTGGATATTTTTCTTGTCATAGTCTGCTTTGGCTACAACTCTTTCTACTTTCTGTTGCCTTAGTCATTTGTTTTTGTGCTCTAGAGTTGTTATAAAAATATTTGCTTGGCAGTAGCTTTTCTGAACTCATGCATATTGTCCAAATACTTCTTAGTTTTCACTTTGCACTCTACAGTAGCTTCATTACTTGTTCTTTGAAATTCCCCTTTTTCTGTAATACTTAAATCTTTCTCTGTAAGTAATTCCTGTTATTTCCCATCTTTATTTCTGCCTCATTTCTACAGTGTTTTAAAACTTCACTTTCATTTTATCTCAGATTAGCTTTCCTTTCTGAAATAATTTCTGTCTTCCCTAATAAGTCTTGAATTATCTGCTCTACTCATTCCTTAAGTTTCTGTCTATCAGACAGGCAAGAAGAAAAGCCACCAGTGTCAGTTTTTACATCATTGCCTTGCATCTTTAACTTAGTCTTTACTGGTGCATGGCATGATATTGTTATTGGACAGGCCTCAAAACTTTCAATTAAATGCACATGCTCCTGTGGAGTATAATTTCCTTCCAGTCCATTATAGGTATGCTGCCATGAGGAATAATGAGTTCTTCCCAAGTTCATCATCCACACCAAATATTCTTAGAGACTTCTTTCGAAATCCAGTCTGTTTTGCTACATTTTCTCTTAATAGTCCACCTGATGCATCTTCACAATTGCAAATTATGGTCCCTTCCCCACCCATAAATAATTTTCTGTTCAGAAACTTTATTTATCCCAAAATCCTGCTCATATCCATTGTAGTTTTAAGTGGCAGTAGAAGTAAATGCCAGTGTAATTTTCATCCGCTCACAGTAACTACCCACTGATCACAAATTTGTCATTATTGTATTTTTCCCTAGTCTGTCATCATTGTAGTCCCCCTCATACAGTAGTATTACTCTTCCTTTAATTTGCCCAGATATTCTGCTGACTGTTCTCACTTTAATTTTTCTTTACCAAATTCACATACTTATTTCTGTCCAAATGCATCAGTTATAAAACTATTTGCATGCTTTGTTTCTTAATTCAATGCAATACTGTTTGTTTTTTGTCTCTGTAAGACAATTTACATTCCATGTTACTATTGACAAACAACCATTCTGATAAAAAACTATTACTACCACATGCTATATATGGCAGTTCTTTTAAACATATGTTTCCAACTTGCAGCCAAGGGAGCCCGCAGGATTTTTTGCAGGGGGGTGCAAACCCAGAGCCCCACCCACATAGCTCACCCCGCCCCCTGCCAACACAGCCCCGCCCAAGTCCACCCACCCAAGCCCCGCCCACACAGCCATTCCAGTGTCCCATTACTTGGCTATTTCTCCCCATTTACTGTAGACACTGTTCAAATCTGTGTGCATAATGTGTTATGCTTTAGTTCTACAATGATTACAGGCAGTTGGATTTAAATTTACAACTTTTATTTCAAACATTATAGCCCAAACACTGAGACATTTACTAAACCTAAACAAAGCAATAGTCTTGCAATGAAAACAGACTTGGCATTAAAGCTTCTCTACTTTTGAAACTCACATTCAATGAAACGGCATTGAAACCCACATTCAAAGAAAATGCATCTGGCCAGTGGCAGGTTATTTACCTTTGAACTGTTTTCAACAATAGGCACCTTGCACACCGTTAGGGCCATGCAAAAGTTATTTGATTTACCTGATTGTATTAATTATAATATATAATTGAATTATATCCCTTGTATTATACAGCAACACTTGTATATTTCAGTGTTTCATCTACAAATTCAGTGCCTGCTGCGTCAAAGAATAAATTGCCTATGTTAAATTAAAAAATGGTAAGCTGGTATATTGCAATAGAAAATGGATGACAAGCTGAAAAACAGGTTCATAGTTATTAGGCATCTCATCCAAAGGAGGACATCCTGAGGACTGCAGCATACAAATGTATATGCTGTAGGAATAGAACCTCAAGCCTTTACATTAAGATGCAAGTATTCTACTTGTGGTGCTACTAACATAGCTTTAAAACTTTATACCACAATAGAGATACCATTTGCTAAACAAAATGGTTGCACATTGTAAATAGACTTGGCATGAGCAGCAGTGAACTCTCCTTCCCTTAAAACTCACAGTTCCTTGAAAATGCACTTGAAAATTCCACCTGCTAACTCTAACTTGGGCATTTCACTTTCTCTCTCTCTTACAAAGATACCACACCCTCAAGGCTTCACCCTTAGTGCAAGAAATCTTGACAAAGCCTAAAATAAATAGGGACAAATTATAAATATGGCTCTCAGAAAATTGCAAGAGTAACAGGATTTGTGTTAGTATGCATTTTTCTAAATGACATGACATCTAAAACTGAAATGTCTCATTATTTAGCAACTTCAATCCTTTTAAGAGGAATATGGGGCAAAAATCTGGACAGCTGAGGGTATGCTACCTCCCTCTTATACACACACCAAATAATTCTGGTCAGACTTGAATTAGTTCTGGGAAGGTTGCACTGAACGGCACCGTGCTTGATCTGAAGTGGGTGAAATCCTGGTAGCTAGTGATTGCAGCTCAGCAATGTGGAGCATTAAAGCATTTTTAGCAGAGCATTGTTTCATCACTACCTATTGTGTTTGCACATAAGCTGTAGTCATTTCAAACATTTGCCTTTTTTTGATTACTACAGAGTACATTTACCCACCAGAGCTATTGTGTTTTGACTTCATTGTGGAGCTAGTTGTTGCAGGGCTTGGCTTTTAAGTAAGGTAGCAATGCTTATTTACCATATACCATTAAAGCCACCCAACAACAAGTGTACTAACACACAGACACTCCTATAAGACACTGGTCTCCAATAAAATGTAATGAGCTTCTGAAAATACTCTAATCCTGTCCTTTTATTACAAATACTGTCATATGCATTTCAATACCCAAGGCTTATACATTGTCTAGCTATGTAAATATTCTCTGCATGGCAACAACGAAAAGGCTTTCAATGCTAGCAATTCTTTAACAATATGCTTACTAAAGCTTACTTGCATCTTACAATGTCCGACAAGCTTACTAAAGCTTACTTGCATCTTACAATCTCCGACAAGCTTACCTGATGTTCATTAAACCATGGCTACTTAAACAGAGCAACAGGACACTGTGATAGCATGCAGTTCCTGAATAATAAGAAGCATAAATCAACAGTATAAAAATCTGATAGAAAACCAGAACATTTTGCAAAATCAAGGACAGATGAAAAGCCACGGTCATATTTGTGATCTACCTTGGATGGGGGAATACTCTGCACACTTACTGCATAACTGCTTCTTGCCTTCCTTGGACACATCCGAGCCACTACAATGGGGCTGGGGTGCAATAAGTATGTCATAATTTGAAGGCTCTGACACTCCTACCTCTCAACTTCAGAGCAAGAAATCTGGACAAAGCCATACATAGAACTAGAAGTGGGACACAGGCCCAAAAATAAGGCCAATTTTTAAATATTGCTCTTATTAACTTAATAGAACAGGTAGATCTTGCATTAGTACAAATTTTCTGAAGGGTATAAAATCTGAAACTCAAATGTCTGCCATTATTTTCTAACTTCAATCTTTAATGACTTGCCACTAATTTGCCAGAAACCACAATTTTATGAAAAACAGACCAAAATGTGATGCAAAAATACCTGTCAAAAAAGGGACACCTTTTTAATACTAACAGTTAATTTGAAGCAGCTAACAAAATAAGAGCATCCACATGCATTTCTGAAATAAAGGTAATCTATAACTGATTATTACAGTTATAATTGTAAACCCTCCACATTTTCTTCCAAAATTGCCATTTTGGAGGAGGCATTATTAGGGGAGAGCAACATTTTGAGCCAGAATTGGGGACAATTGAGATGTTTGGATATTCCTAATCTACAAAGTGATTTGCACGTACCTCTCAACCTCTTGATGCAGGCAATCTGAACAAGGCCAAATATATTGGGGAACATAGAAACACTACTAAAAATTGCTCTTGTATAAACTTAGACAGTCTTGCATTAGCATGCATTTTTCTGAAGGTTATGACATCTGAAACTCAATGTCTGTCATTTAATGGCTTCATTCCTAAATGATTTGCTAGAAAACCACAAATTTTGAGAAACAAACCAAAAATAAGCAGCAAATATCTATTAATTCTGCAAAGATATGGACAACTGAGAGGTATAGTTCAACCGGGGCTGTCTGAGTTTGCTACCCCCCTCACAAAATCATGGTCAAATGGAGCCTCCCCCTGCAGCCATTCCAATGTCCCATTCCTTGGTTATTTTGCCCCATTTACTATAAACACTAATGTGCATACTGCTTTACTTCTGCGTTGATTTAGGATTTCATTTGAAAGTTTTATTTTGCATTTTACAGCACAAACCCTAATACATATCTGTTAAAGCAATGCAGTCTCAATGAAAATAGACTAACATTAATACTTCTCTGCCCTTGAAACTCACATGCATTGAAACAGCACCGAAACCCACTTTCAGAGAAAATACATTTTGCCAATTGCAAATATTAACTCTGGGCTGTCTTCAAAATCATAGGCCCCTCGAACATAACATACACATGCTCTTTGATACACCTTCCTGACTGTATTACATTATATTCCTTGTACAATACAGTACAGTTGTTAAAGGGCATTTTAAATTTATTGTTTTGAAAATTTTTCCAGTAAACAAAGAAACAAAAGCATCCACCAATGACAAAATTGCCCAATTCAGAACATTTCCATCATAAAGTCTACTCAAGTCCACCAGTATCAGTAAAAAATATACACAATCTCTGTAGTAAAATCCACATTGAAGAAATTTGTAACTAATAGAGGTTGCTGCTAGCAAACACTTTATATGTCATTGTTTAATCTACAAATAAAGTGCCCATTACCCTTGAAGAATAAATTGCCTTTGTTGCATGCAGTAAAATGAAAAGCTAGTAATACCGCAATAGAGAATGGATAGCAAACTGTTAACAGGTTCATAGTTACTAGGTATCTTTGCCAAAAGGACTGCAGCATCCACCCCCTTTACAACACAATACAGCATCAGCAATGCATTTACCTACTGCGGGAGTAGAACCCACAGCCTTCAGCATCTAAAGCAAGTACACTATCTGTTGTGCTACTAACAATGCAAGCAGACTAAACATAATCAGCACTAAACTTTTGCTCCCCTGCAGCTCTCAGCTCCTTGTAAAATCTACTCGACACTCAGCTGTATCTCTGAACTTTGCAGCACAAGAAATCTGGAAAAAGCCGAAATTTATTGGGGGGGGGGGGCAAAAGGCCAAACAACAGGGACACATTTTAAACATTGCTTGTATAATGTTTGAAAGTTGCTAGAATAAAATGCTGCATTACCACCATACATTTCACTGCCACGTCTTGAACCCAGGGGACCCCGTGCAAAAGTCAAAGCAACATACCACTACGCCAAATCAGCTGTTTTGTGAAAGAGGAAGACTGAAACTTTACCATTTAGTGAATTCAGTTCTCACCATAGCACAGCTGTCAATGTCTTAGCACAAAAGACCTGAACAAAGCCAATAATGGGTGACTACAACCACCAAACATTCAGTGAATTCAGTTCTCACCATAGTTCTCAACCTCTTAGCAAATAACACCCGGACAAAGCCAGTAATGAGAGAATATAGCCCCCAAACATTTTCAGTGAAATCAGTTCTTACCATAGCTCTCAACATTAGCAAAAAACCTGGATGAAGCCAATAAATACCTGAACAAAGCCAATACTGGGTGAATACAGCCCCCAAACATATTCAGTGAATTCAGTTCTTACCATAACTCTCAACCCTAGCACAAAACCTGGATGAAGCCAATAATGGGGGGAATACAGTCCCAAACACAGGGATACATTTCAAATATCCATCTTGTACACTTAGAAAATTGCTAGAATAAAAGCTTGCTTTTGTTACCATACACTTTCTGAAGAAAAGAAGTCCAATATTGAAATGTGTCCATTTACATTTATTAACCAGGAAAGTCTGACTTTGAAATAAAAAAAAGCTAATTTTTTTAGCAGAGGCCCAGGGAGAAACACTCCAGACAACCAAGAATAAAACCAGATAATAACACTTAGCTGTCAGGCAACAAAGACACAAATGCAGAAACCACAGATTTTATGAGGAACAGAAAAAGTATGAGGGAAAATCCTGCAATATTTTTACAAATGGTGGTGGGTAGGGAATTCAGGCTCTTGCCACTTGGGCCCAAGGTACAGGGTTCAAGCCTTATTCTCTACCCACCACCATGTACACCTGGGGCATTTTACACACACACACACACACACACACACACACACACACACACACACACACACACACACACACACACACACACACACACACACACACACACTACCTGAACGGGTCCCATCTTCCGTTCCTGAATAATCCGTCTGAGTCCCCGCTACCGGTGTCCCATCTTCCGTTCCCGCTCGAATAACCTGTCTAAGTTCCCGCTTTCACATAGCGATGATGTCAGCCCGTCTAAGTTCCCGTGATGATGTCAGCACGCCTACCCGCGATCTTCTTAAAGAAGAACGCACAAAACAAAAAAACTTTGTTTGAAATGCTCTAGTCAGCCGATTCCAGGGGGGTGCAAGTGCACCCCCTTGCACCTGCCTGCGGGCGCCATTGCAGCATATGTATACACACTGACTGGCAGGTTGAGCTTGAAAGTAGTTGAGTCTTCTTATCTCTGGTTTAACTTGAGTCACATTTTTGCAGACTTTTCGCTTCCATGAAACTCTCAAGAAGCAAAAAAGCAAATATATTTTCTACTTTTAACTCACAAAAACAAACAAAGCTATATACAATTTGCATAAAGGAAATCTATCATTCAAATATACAACTGTACCCACAGGCATTACCTATTGTAATGTGCATATTAGAGCCTGTGTTCCCATTTATGTAGATTGTTGTCTCTGTTATCATATCTGTTTGTGTTCCCCTCTCAGATATGAAAAACATTTTGCATTCTTCAGTAAATATTTATTTTATTTATTGTTTTGTTGAGTAGGTTAGTCACACTGTGCCAGTGTCTACTTTTCAGAAGAGACCTTAGGTGGTACGTATATTGACAGGGGAAATTTAGCCACGGCATCAGGGAACTTCCCTACTCATTATTGGAGCAATATTTTCCATTCGTAGGTCAGTGGTGGCAGGGAGAACTTCGCTGAAGGATGAGCAAGATAGCGGAAAGCACAGAGGCAAAAGAGTCAGTGCAGGATACAGAGGAATTGTTCCAGAAAAAAAGAATCTCAAAACAGTAGATGTATAATTACAACCCTCCAGTCGGGAGGGTTGCATATTGAGTGAAATGATGCAGCAGAGTGAGCTGGTGAGTGGGAAGGACATTTTATTAGGTGACATTATGGATAAAATACAAACTGAAGAATCTGAATTTATTCTAAAGGAAAGAGTCCAGAAGTCAAAATTGCATGCAGAAACAATAAAGGAACATGCAGGGAAGGTGGTGAGAGAGAACCAGAAGAAAGGTGGTATAAACAGTCAAAACAAGTTTGTAGTGATAATTCAAAGTAAAGTGGAAAGGAAGATGGACATGCTTCATTCTGTGGGAAGGAAGATCATTTGGTAGGTGATCATTTGGTAGGTAACTATGATAAAAGGAAGTGTTACAATTGTGGTGAAACTGGTCATGATGAAAAAAGTGAATTGAATAGTTAAAATGTGAAAAACTAGGCATTTGTGTATGGATTGTAAAAGATCTAGAAAGAAATGATAGGTACTATTTTGTGAAAGAACGGAGAATTTACGAAACACATCAAGAGAAAACTAGAGTTATTATTTAAGGAACGGTATTTTTAAGGTAAAAGGGAAGAGGTATCAGCTTACTTAAGCAGGTTAGTTAAGGAAGATAGTAGCATGATGAAAGAGATGAATGATGGGAGAGGAGAAATAAAAAGATCCCAGGAGCAGATTATGAATGTTGTAGTAAGTAATATAAAGGAATTGTTTAAAGATAGAAAGAATGAAAATTATCAAAACAAGATAATAAAGACTTAAAAAAGGGGATTTCTTTATATGAATTAGATAGGTACTGGGACAAGTTATATATATATATATATATATATATATATATATATATGTATATATATATATATATATATATATATATATATATATATATGTATATATATATATATATATATATATATATATATATATATGTATATATATATATATATATATATGTGTGTGTGTGTGTGTTTGTGTATGTGTATATATATATATATATATATATATATATATATATATATATATATATATATATATATATATATATATATATATATATATGTGTGTGTGTGTGTGTGTGTGTATTCAGTAGTAAGACCTGATGGGCTAGTGTATTTTCTGTATAAGAACTTAACAGATTGGCAGAAAAAAAGTATTTTTTCTAAGTTATTAATGAATGGTTCAATGAAAGTTTTATGTATAGAGTTGTGTAGAGGAATGCTTACATTTATATAGAGAAAGGAAGGAAAAATTAAATTAAAAACTAGAGATCTATGGTATTGAACAATGCAGACTATAAGATATTGATGACGATAATTCAGAAAAGAATGGTACATAAAATGGAAAAATATGGAAAATAGTGTATTTAGTTTAAAAAGTAAAGGATGTCAGGAATTATTGTTTATAGTAATCAGACTTGTGGATGATATTGTTGGTAGAAAAGAGATGTTAAAATTATAATAGGAGACTTAAGCAAAGCCTTTCATACTTACATGAACTTTTGTAGCATATTATGAAAGACTATAATATTAGTAGAAAAATTAGGAATGTATATCATTAAGCATATGATGAGACTAAATTAAGAATTTTAGTAAACAGATGGTTGCATGATGAAATAGATATAAAAATGTCATAAGGCAGGGATGTCCAATAAATATCATTTTATTTTCCTTAGTTATCAGTGTCTTAGAGAAGTAAATATGAAAATGAATGATGCACATTATATCACAAATGAGGGGATAATAATCCCAGTTATGTTGACTTATGCAGACGATATTATAGTAATTACAAGAAACAAAGTTTGGATGAAAGAAGTAATATATTGAATGAATGTTTAACAGCAATAGGTATGGTTTTAAATAAAGAAAAAACAAAGGATTGGGTAATATAGTAAAAATAGAAAGGATGTATTTTTCAATTAATTGAGATTTTTGTAGTAGGTTTAAGATTTGGAGATAACCCAAGTGAAAAAAATGATGGCAACTCAATTGTATTTGACTTCTGTCAATGAGTATTTGTTAGAACTGTAGGGTGATAACTTCATTTTTAAGTCACACCTATTGGAGTTAAAGATACACACTCAGAAGAGCTGTACTTGAGGGAATGAGTTAGGGCACTTTGGTTTTTGGAAAACATATGAACTGTCTTTTAGAAAAATGCTTCATTTAGTTAACTTGGTTTTAATGGGGAAAAGAACTTATTGGGTAAATGTGTATATGGTATCAATAATATATGAAAAAGAAATGTTAGAAGTGTTTTTTTTTTCATTTATATGGGGTTCAAGACTGAATCTGATAAAAAGAGGAGTTCTATAAATGGATAAGGTAGATGTAGAGTTAGGATTAATAAATCCAGTGGTATGCACTTCCTCTTTAAATTTGTATAAAGTGTTAAATTGGCTAAATGAACAGCATGAAAATTTAATGGTGAAAGTTTTTGGGAAATAAGTTTGAAAGAAAAAAAGGATGCATAAATGAAATTAAATGTTATCAAGAAAAGATACTTTTATGGAAAAAAGTGAGAAAGTTGAAAATGAGAGAAAATGTGGTATAATAATATAATCGTACAATTTTATGTTAATCCATGGTAGATTTAAGGAACGAAAAAAGCTATCAAAATAAATAAACAAAACAAGTGACATGTCAAGATTTTTTTATGGAGGCCAGTGATTAATATATTACCAGTAAAAGGAAATATGCCATATAAAAAAGAGAAGTGAAAGAATATGTGTATATTGTGGCAAAGAGAAACCTGCAGAACAGTATCTTTAAAAATCCAGTTGGACAGTAAAATTGTGGGAGAAGCTATGTGAAGAAATTTTTAATGGTATATTTAAAGTGGAAGAAGTAACTATTTTTGTGGTTATGTACACATATTACAGTCATAACATCAGAGAATATGTTAGTAAGATGGATAAAAACTATTTTATGTTGCTTGCATTATTTGGAATGAATGAGTTAATGAAATTATGTTTAATGGAAAATGAATGCTGGGAACAGTATTATGAAAAATCAGATGCTGCTTATAGAAAAAGGAGTGGGGGTCTAATAAGGAAGATAGTGAGTAATATTAGGATATTTATGAATATCTGTTTATGAAAAAAATGTATAAATTAAATACATAATATAAATTGAAAATATGTAAGATTGTAAATAATAATGTATATAGAGTAGTGAAAGTGTTTTTTTATTTCCCTTAAATAAAGGACCTTCACTCTTTGGAGGAGAGGAAGTGAAGCACCTTCTGGAGCTGCTAGGTGGTGCCAGAAGGCTGCTACTGCGGTTTTGGAGATTCCAAGATGGAGGAAAGTATGTTAGAGCTGAAGAGAGTAACATGAAAAAATGTACTGAAGGAAGGAGAGTGATATGAAATAACTATTACAGGAGGCCTAAGTGCTGGGTAGGTTTTATGAACCAGGCAGAGCCCAAGGAAGGACGAAGGAGTGACATAGTGGAGAGACTGTTACAGGAGTAAGAAACTGAGAGGTTGGAAATACAAGCAACAGCTGATGAATGGAAAACAACAGAATTATTCTTTGGTGGAGTAGCCATTTTTTAGGGTTTACCTCTGCAACATTTTTTTTTTTTTGCAAAAAAGAAGTTATGCAGCTGTAGCAAGGCAAGGAAGAATGGAAGAAAGAGCCAAGAGAGGACAAACATTTGCAGTTTCTCAACAGCCACAAAAAAGATGAGCAGTGGTGAGAATTAAAAGTAAATGTGATGCAGTGTGGGCACTTATGTGATTGTGGGTAATATTTTGCCGATAGGCTTTAACGTTAAAGACATAAGAGCATTAATTAATTTTGGAGATAAACATTTTTGTGAAGTGACATTTGAAAGCTTTAACTTGCTGGAAAAATTAATGACCGAGACTGAAAAAAGTACAGTAGCATCATGGAAAGACTATGTAGTTCAGAGCTTGGGACTACAACTAAAAAAAATAAATGTGCAGTTTAGGATTTCAGACATGGATGAGCATGAATTAAAACTTTTCTTTTATTATGTAGTATGTGATGAAAGAAATGTATGGACTGTGGGGGTTGTGAAGTGTGGATAACAGTAGAGCTTAGGAATAGGGAAATTCAGCACATTTCAAATGCTGTAATTGTGGATGGTAAGAGAGACTTTGTTAGGTACTGCGCCAGCCCAAAGCATATTATTTCTGTGGGAATGAAAATTGTTAAGTATAAGACTGTAACAAATGAAAGCATGGCGTGTGTGTGTGTGTTTGTGTGTGTGTGCGTGTGTGTGCGTGTGTGTGTGTGTGTGTGTGTGTGTGTGTGTGTGTGGTCAGAGGGGGGGGGGGCATGCAGCAAAAACATGTAAACCTTTTTGTGGCAAATGTAAAGAATTTGGATACTTCTGATTTGATTGTCCCATACTAGAAAATGAAAAAGTAGATGAAAAGGAACGCTCAGAAGAAAGACAAACAGCAGATAATATTACTACAGAAGATGTTGTAAGTGAAGGTGGTATGTGGAGGGAGGATACTGAGGAAAGGTTAAGCAAAGAGGAGGTCGCACTGACAAACCATGCAGTAAAAACTGCAAGGAAAAAAAACAGCCAAGCTACAGTTTTCACTGTGATACTTAAAACTCCAGGAGGAGCTGAAACATTTCATGTCCTTAAGGAGTCGTTTGTATGTATATCCCATGGACTTCCAGTACAGGAGGTTTAAGGTATCCCACATTTAAAACTGTAGCTTGACAGGTTTTTTCATGCCTTTTTCTCTGAATGGTCTGTCTGTGTGACCTTCTTACCCTTTGGTTTTGATGTTAGTTAGAAGATGTTGCAGAGTAATGTTTATGGGCATCAGCTGGGTTTAAGACCCCATGTTTTTGATTTATAGCCAAACTGTTATTTTATGCTGTGCTGATGAGGTCAATAAAAAGGCTAAAACATCCACATCCACAGCTAATAATGTTTGGCGTTACTGGCTTAAATAAGGTTATAAAGACTTAAAAAGTAAAAAATCATGGGCATTCAGAAGCTGTGTAGATGAAGCACTTTGTGTCCTTAAGGCATCATTTGCATAAATCCCATTGACCTCCCTTACAGGAGTTTTAAGGTGTCACACAGTCAAAACTGTAGCTTGTCTTTTTTTTTTTTTTTTTTTTTAATAGTCTTTACTGAAAGGTTGTGAGAAATCTGAGATGGAGGATGCAATGAAAGATGAAGCAGTGTGTGTTTTGGAAGCAGCAGATTGAAAGGTGACTGAAACTATTGGAACTGAAGAAGCGATTGTAACAGTGTTAAAAAGAGGTGGAATTGCCAGCAGAGGAAAATGGAGCAGAAGTAAGCTGAAGTGAAGCTGACCATGTTGTTGGTATGTGTTTGGCTAGCGGATTAGCTAGTTTTAAAGACACAGATCAGCAACAGGGTTTGAAAAAGTCTTACGTTGATGCTGTAAGAATGGAAAGTAGAGCAGCTGTGGTAACATACAGAACTATACAGCAACATAATGTAAGTGAGCAACTCAGAGCTTAGAAGCCAGTGGTAAAGGTGAAGACAAACTGACTTTTGTTTAAATAGATAGGATGTTTTGGATATAGATATAGACCCAACCAAAGGCCTGATTTTTTTTTGGAGATGAAAAGTATTTTGTACAGGACTGTGAATAAAAGAAGAAACAGGCAATGTGGAGACAGGAGATTGCTAAAAATTGTGAGCCAAAGTGTAGTAAATGTAATATCCGAGAGCATATTTGATTTGATTGTCCTGTGTTACAGGACAAAGGAATAGCTGAAGTAAATACTGAAAAGAATAGCAAAGAAGATGAGATAATTTAGTGGAAGAAAGTACAGAAGAACATTTAATTATTCAGAAGAAATTGAGTTAAATCGGGAGGGGTGGGGATGAATTCAAATAATATTCTTTCTACTCACTTCAGTTTCATGGTCAGTGCCTATGACATAATAATTTTTATGTATAAATAGTGCAGTATTATACTTCAGCATTTTTGACCAAATCATGTCTTTTTCTAAGTTTTTTATTATTATTATTATTAGCATATTTTGTGTTTAAGTAGTTCCTTGATGTTACTTTGGTTGATAGTCCTAAGCTTAATAAGGTTATTATTTTGCAAAAGTATTATTTTGCAAAAGTGTATATATATATATATATATATATATATATATATATATAAGAAAAAATATGTTGTGCAGGAAGATGATAGGTATGCACTACTGTGAAGTATGGAAAGAGATGAGGGCGTGTTTGACACAAAAGAGCAAAACAATGAAAAGTCAGTAGGAACAAAGGCACAACGAAGAAAAAGAAAAGTTGGAAAAAAGAATCAAAGAAAAAAAAAAATGTTGTGACTAAACTAAATTTTAATCTGAACAGTGTTAGAAATTTTGTTGGAATAATGGTAACTGGATGGTGTAAGAACTTGAAGCTAGAAGTTATATTTTTATTACATACAAGATGTGTTAAAGAGAAAAGGGATGGAAATGATTCCTTGCTAGAAACAAAATTATATGGTCTGTAGGAAATGAAGAATTTTAAAGTATATAGATTTTGATAAGAAATGAAATTAAAATATTGGATGTTAAAATATTAATACCAGGTCTGATGGTGATGCATGATATATAAAAAAGGAGAACATTATATGATTATTTGCAATTAATGCATACACAAATATGACAGATGGAAAATGTGTTTGCAATATTAAAATATTGTTTGGTTAATATATCTATTATTATGATAAGAGACTTTAATTGTAATTTAAGGAAGGAGAAGGGAAGAGTAACACAAGATGTGAAAGTACTGAAGGAGTTAAATGTGGAGGAACTGCAGGTAAGAAGAAAAAAAGAATGGACTTACCAAAGAGGGATATTTAAAAACAGATAGATTATGTAATGTAATGTATTCTAATGGAATGGAAGTAACAGAAGGATCTGTGGAAATTGGTGAGTTTTCTGATCACAGAGCTGTGTGGGCAAGGGCAAGAACAGGTAAGAATAAAGAAGTAATAAAAGAAGAAAAGGGAATACAAAGGTTAACTAGTAAAGGTATTAAGATAAAAGAAATGAAGCTGGAGAGTAAGAAATGATGGGAAAAACATATGACAATGCAGTGTTTTTATGAAAATTGTTCTGTATGCTGGGTAGTGTTTAAAGAAAATGTAAGAAAGTTCTTTTAATGGTAGCAACAGAATGAGAAATAAAAAAATAAAAAGGAATATAAGTAAATAACGGAAAAGCTTCAAGTAGAATTTGAGAAAAAAAAAGGAAACAGAATAAGAGGAACAGAAAGAAAATTGACAAAAACAGAAAGTTAAAAGTCTTTTACTTAGGCAAATATTTTTTTAAGGTAAGAAATAGGAAGTATCACCTTATTTAAGAAAACACAAGAGGACACACAATAGAATCCACAGTGTGAAAGTAGCGGACTCCAAGTCAGACTGCAGAACAGTCACGAGTGGAGTCCCACAGGGATCGGTCCTGTGTCCTTTCCTATTTGGCATCTACTTCTCAGAAGTGCAGGCCAACACAGAGGGACTCTGGCTGACCAAGTTCGCAGACGACTGCAAGCTGGGAGCCATTATTAACTCACCAAGTGATGTAGACATCCTACAGAAAGGCCTCACTGAGACCAATGACTGGTGTCAAAACCGTGGCCTTAAGCTTAATGCCAAAAAATGTGTCATCATCACAAAGAGGATACTAGGCCTTAAACACATGTCCTACACAGACAGAGTAAAAAAACTCTAGCTATTCTGTGTCTCGTATCATCTTCTAGAAGGCGATCTCTGCTTGACTTAAAAAGCCATGTCTGACCCAGCTCTGTTAGAAATGCTACATCTAAAGAAATCCCAATACCTCCGCACCACATGCTCTAGAGACCTCAACCTCATTGCCATAATCAACAGAACATGCTGGAGGGACAGATTCATAACACAGAGACTACCCATGCTCTAGAATAGACTTCCCATACATGTCAAACAGAGCACCTCATTGGCCCCCTCCCCTTCAAGAGAAATCTTGATGAGTGGATGGGAAATAGAAAGTTCACCCCATGGATCACTCCAGTGGCTCTACTTGATAGAGGCACTGGGAACTAACATCCGGCGGCATGATGCCAGGGCAGTTCTGTGGGCTAGGCTTGTAAAGACTCCAGGGCTATTAGCCTAGTACACATCTGTGAACCTATAATAAAAGAAGAAATAAGCAAAAAGAAATAATGGAAATATTGAAAGATTTGTAGACAAAATGTATCTAAAGGAAGATGTTCAAAAACAGGGATGGTGTGTTAAACTGAGATTAATATGGAAAAATTACTGGAAAGAAGAGAGAAAAGAACACCAGGATTAGACAAACTGTTGCAAGTGAATGGAGAGGGAGAAAGATGAAAGGAAAGATAAAAGATATTAGAGACATGTAACTTTAGGGAATACTGATTATAAAATATTTGAGAATAATACAAAAAATGCAAACAGTAATAGGAAATTGTGTATTTGGTGTAAGAGAGAAAGAGAGATGGAAATAAAGGAAATGTTAATAATAAAGGAATTAAGTTTGATCTCGACAGAAAAAAATAGGTAAGTTTGGTTACATGTGATGTAGAGATGGCATTTGATAAGATAAGTTATGAGGTGATGGGGGACATTTTGGAAGCACATGGAGTAAGAAAAACAATAGTGGAAGCTATAAAAAAGAAAATTCATGGGTGAAAGTAATGGTAGGTAGATGTATGGGAAAAGTGATCAGGTTAATAAGAAAAGTCAAACATGAGTCTCCTTTAAATGTTTGTATTTTTGTTGTAGTAATGAATTCAATTGCTCAAACATTTTTGTCAGAAGTGAATGAAGTATGTCGGAATGTGGGAAAGAAAATTGAGATACCAGTGTGTCTGTCTTATGCAGAGGATGGGTGAATGAAAAGTTATTAAAAAGAGTGGATTTAAGATTGAATAAAGGAAAAACTAAGGGTTTGTTGAAATAAAGAAGATGAATGGAATTTATTATAGTAGAAATAGCATTAATGTACATATTAGGGGTTAAGTTTGAGGAATGTGAAACATACTGAATCAGTGGAAAGTGGAAAAAAAACTGCTTGTGTAGTGAAATAATTTTAATTTAGCATATAATAAAAAGGTGTATCGGTTTAAATGCATACATTTTGGAGAAACATGCTTATGTTTGGGGAGTTAATATGTTTCCAGGAAAAGTGAAGCAGAATTGCTGGAAATATTTTTTCAGTTATACTAATCCGCAGTGGTGTAGCGGTAGCATTGTTGCCTCACAGCAAGAGGTTCTACAATTCGATTCTGGGCTGGAGTGTGGGAAGTGCCTTCTTGAGCTGGAGTGTGGGAAGTGCCTTCTGTGTGGAGTCTGCATGTCCTCCCCGCAGTCGAGTGGTGTTCCGAAAGACATGCGTGAATGGGCGTGCCTTCATTGAAGGTTGGGCGTCGAGCTGGCAACTCGGCACCATAAAAACCTGCTGCCAATTATTAGCGGACCGGAGTTCCGCTGTGGCGACCACTAACTGGGAAAAGCCGAAAGACAAACAACAACAACATATGTGGTTCAAAACTGAGTCCTATTAAAAGAGGAATAATATGTAGTAAAACAATTTAGACGCGCAAAAAACACAAAGAGAACTTGTAAAAGATAAACAGCACGGAGACCAGCTCACAGGAACAAACTACACTTATGAGTGCTTTTGTCGGCGTAAAACCATCAAGAATCTAAGGAAGTCAGATAGTTTTACACTGACGAAAGCGCTCATATTAAAGTGTAGTTTGTTCCTGTGAGCTGGTCTCCGTGGTGTTGTAAAAAAAGAAGTAGCAGTTTGAGTTTGAAAATTCTTCTTGTTTTAATATCAGTGAACCTGTTTTGGGTGATTAATAGTGTTAAGAACAGAGAGGATAAAATGGTAGGAAAAAATGTTATATGAGAAATATTGCAACATATGGAAACAAGTAAAAGGAATGTGTAAATAAGAATGTTATGGAAATTAAAAAAAATATGAATGTAGTGAGAATTGGGTGATATGAAAAAATTTACAAGGTTATTTCTTTTATATCCATGGAATGATTTAGCAGATGATGTTTTAAATAAAATAAAGCAAATAGGGAAAAGATTTGAAGACTTCTATGAAGCTGGGAACTTTTTGTGGAGAATTTTTTTACACAAGTTACCTGTTAAGGGAAATATGAAATATAATGCAACAGAAGAAAGAATGTGTTTTGACCGAAAGGTAGGAGAAACTGCAGAACATTTTTTTTAGTATGTAAAATGGATAAGTCTTTTTGGGAAAAGTTTTAACCTGTATATAGTTGGGACAGTTTAAAGGGAATGAATCAGGAAATGATATTGCTTGGTAAATATGAAAAAGAAAGGAAAGTAATGAATGGGATAAATATTATTTGTTAGTCTTGGCATCGTGGAAAAGGTGTGAAGGACCATTGTGTAACAAAAAAAAAAAAAAGGAATAAAGATATATTAGCAAAAATAAAATGGTTGTGGAAGAAGCATTGGGGAGGATATGAAAATTAAGGAAATGGGATTGCAAGAAGTATAGAAATTGTGTTGTAATACAGATAGTGAAATTGTAAAAATGATGTCAATATGATGGATGTAGGGGTAAAAAAATATGTAAATGTCAAATGTTTAAGTACCATGCAAATAAGGTTTTTTATATGTATGTTTGTGTATATATATATATATATATATATATATATGTATATATATATGTGTGTGTGTGTGTGTGTGTGTGTGTGTGTGTGTGTGTGTGTGCGCGTGTGTATGTAAAGTAACCTCTACTCCTTTTTTTTATATGTGCCATGGGATCTTTTGCATCCATCTGTGCTACCACCAATGCAAGCAGATAGGATCTCAATTTAACATCTCATCCAAAATAAAATACCCCCCTCATACTGCACTGCAATGTCAGTACTGGAAAATTAATCCACGTAAGTGGTTGCCAGAATAGAACCCCACAGTCTTCTGATCCTCCACCACCAAAGGCAGATGCCCTGCCTGTTGAGCTACTGGCACTGATTTTAGCCCTAAGAGATTGTGCACTAAGTATTCTTATATAAATAGACTAAATTATGCACTGTTAACATTTAATGCATTAAAGTACGAAGGCATGTGGGAAGGCATCTACTTATATACCTATTCATTTCCCACAGTTTCAGACTTCATTTATTTGTGTTGAACTGCTTGCCAATATCCTTTTAAAAAGTTAATTACAGTAAACCACAAGAGTTTTTCTCAGGACATACTGTTTACCTGAGCTGCTTGCCAATATCCATATTAAAGTAGATGCCATTCAGTCTTGTAAATTTAATTCAGAACATACTGTTCAGGCATCATGATTAATTGTCTTTGCCTGCAGGCAGCTTTTTTTC
The DNA here is from genome assembly GCF_019279795.1 of Protopterus annectens. Classification (NCBI taxonomy): domain Eukaryota; kingdom Metazoa; phylum Chordata; order Ceratodontiformes; family Protopteridae; genus Protopterus; species Protopterus annectens. The sequence continues at coordinate 445,198,472 of NC_056726.1, forward strand.
AGCAAAAAGGAGGTGCTAAAGAAAAAAAATGACTTGTGACTTTGGAAGTGCAGTAAAGAACTAACATTTTCTAATTGTTCAATTTTCTCTTGATTTTTTTTTTGCTTAAAGCTTTAAAAAGTGTCTGTATCAACTTCCGCGGTGGTGCAGCAGTAGCATTGTTGCCTCACAGCAAGAGGTTCTCCCGTTTGATTCTCGGCTTGAGTGCGGGGAGTGCCTTCTGTGTGGAGTCTGCATGTCCTCCCCGCGGTTGGGTGGGCATTCGAAAGACGTGCGTAAATGGGCGTGCCTTCGTTGAAGGTTGGGCGTCAAGCTGGCACCTCAGCATTCGTCAAAATCTACTGCCAATCATTAGCGGACCAGAGTTCCGCTGTGGCGACCCCTAACCGGGAAAAGCCGAAAGACAACATCTTCTGGTAAGAATGTTAATTTAGACATCCACCTCTGTAAAAAAGGGAAATTATTATCCTTAAAGTCTAGGTAAAATGGTGAAATGCACTTTTGCATTCCATCCACTGCATGCTTCCTACTACGAGGCACCTGTGCTGGAGCTCAAGGACGCTAGTATGGTGGTGTGTAAATGCTCCAGGGAAGATAAAAAGCCCTGATCCTCCATGTGGATGATGGACCTGTTCCCAGTCTGCTTAGACCCCACCGTCAAAGAATAAATAAGCCACAGGAATCTACTAAGGAGGAATGAATAGATTAATAGAGTGACTGAGAGCGAGAACTCTGTGATCAACAGGACTGCAGCAAACAAAAAAGAAAATAAAAGCATAACAGAATGATATATGATGTTTAAACTTTCTCATACAATCACCTCTGATAAACCTATTTATGCTGATGAGCAGTGAAAATTTCATATTGGATGTATGTGCCACTTCATTAATTTCTAATGAGTAAACAACATTCCTTTTCTTCTTCTTACAGGAAACTCACTTTGTATAGCATGTAGATGTTCAACAATCAATGTATGTCTTCCATGATGGCTACAGACTGACTAACAGGATGATGAGAGTTTTTCCAGTGTGAAAACTGAGAAACAGTTAAAAAGCCAGTACATCACTAACACTTATCAACAGATCTAACTACCCACATAATTCAGAACCTGTCAGTTGAATTAATTCCCCCTTCAACTCCTTTCTTCCCCTTCCCTTCATAACAACCCTCAACACCCCCTTCATACTACACGACACTTGTTCATACCACTCTTCCACATACTACGTAACAAAATGTTAACCTTACACTGCACTATTGTTCTAAGTCTTTCTGTCTTGATACAACTAACATCCTATCAATACGAGTTAAACTTCTGTACCCAATCACTACTTTCCCCCCCAATGCCCAGCCTACTACAATCAAAACCCTTTGTGAGCACAATATCCCCTTCTATATACAACTGCTCACGTACCTTGCCCCATTTTTAGTCCTCCCTCAATAATCATATTGACAAGTATATATCCAAATACCTGAACACAGTCCTTCAAATAGCATCCCAACTTATCCTTAATGGAGACATTCACCCAAATCCAGGCCCAAGACCTTACTCAAGCATTCCCAGCATCCAACAATCCAACTTAGTGCACATACCAAGTAAAGGATCTTATTTATTAATATTTGACGTTGACCTAAGAAGTATACTGAACAAAATCCAAGAATTTCATGCCACCATTTCACTTTACTCCCCAGATACTGTTCTATTAACAGAAACCTTGCTTAAAGCAGAAATCCATAGCAATGAAATACTCCCCTCAGAGTATAATATATATAGAGAGGACAGGCAAACTAAAAGAGGTGTAGGCATTGCTTTACTATTCAAAAAATAACCTCACATTACAAATTATAAACCATACCCCTCCCACTTTCATCAATGCAGAGATCCTGTTCACAAGACTTAAAATTAACTCAAAGGAAAAACCCAAGTATAATCTGAGCCCATATCCCCCCCGGCAACAATATTAACATATTAGAATCCATCCTACAATGGACAGAAGGTACCATCCTCCAGGAAACTATCATTATGGGAGACTTCAGCATCAAAGGGTACTCATGTAACTCATTACAGGTGGCAAGACAAATCCAAGGAGCAAAATATAATCCACAGAGACAAGATTTAATTCATAAAAACAAGTAGTGTAACCGCTTTTGTCTTCTGTGAGCAAGACTTCATCAGACAAACAGAACTAATGCAAAATGCAGCTATTTAAAGTGTCACATGCTGAACATTAATTACCTTCTAAAAGCAAAAGTTACAGATATTTAAAAACATTTCATTATAAATACAAATGCTAAACAAATAAACATGAGTAAATAAACAAGCATGAATAAAACTGACCAAGAATGAACTTGCATGCTGAGAATGACCTGATTTTAAAAATATTATAAAAAACTTGGTTTAAGAACTGTGCTGAATCATTATTTGAAGTGGAAAATGAGCAATCCATTTAAAATAAGCAATTCATTCAAAAGAAATACCCACTAGTAAAGTCAACTATTACACTACCTGTCAGTTAACTATTATAATACAAAAAATACAAAGAGTATAAAAAAGTAATTCTAATAAGGTCCAGTGATGTAAACAAACAACAAATGTACAGAAGAAATTATCAATTATTGCAGACTCTTCTGTTTTAAAATAAGACAAGGAACATAAAATAATTTATCCTGGAGCATTGTAGGCATTCAGTTTTATTTGCCATAATAATTTGCACAGTTCTAGCTTAAGGGTGAGGGTTCCCTCCCTGGGATCTTGTTCAATTTGATCAGTCACCCTAAACTTGAAACTGTGCTGGGGGTGTTCATGCACATGCTTAGCCAGTACATTCCCCAATTTTAACTTCCTGATGCTGTAAATATGTTTGTAGACCCTGTCCTTGAATCTACGATCAGTTTTACCGATGTAGAAACAAGGGCAGAGGTTGCTAAATAGACTACTCCCTTGGTGGCACAATTAAATCTTTTACTTATGTAATATTTTCTCCCTCTAATGGAGAAGGCATTACCCACCTCCATAAATCTACACTGGGAGCAGGTGTCACATTTGTACATGCCTGGAGCTCTCGCAACTGGGTTCTTACCCCTCTCCAACAAACTTTTAAGGTTCTGCCCTCTTCTATAGACAATTCTAGGTCTGGATTCAAGAATAGAAGTCAGATCTGTATCTGAACTGAGTAGAGTCCAATTTTTATACAAAATTTGTCGTATTAACTTAGCATCGATATTGAATGATGTGATAAAAGTTACCTTGGGTGGGTTTGCTTTATGTGACTGGCTCTGCTCAACTAAAGATGTCACAGTGTTGAGGGCTACATGCCTAGTTGAAAGTATTGGACTAAATACTCCATTGTTTCTCTTGTGTTGGACCTCAGATATCATCTCTTCTAAAAGTTGTCTAGGGTACCCCATTTCAGAAACATTCCCCTCAAGGTTTGACATTCCACAAAAAAATTCCTCGTCATCAGAAACCATGCGGGCCGCCCTCACCAACTGGCCCTTAACAACAGATTTCTTTTGTTGATAAGGGTGACTACTGGTGTAATGAAGAAAGGAACTGGAGTACATGGATTTTCTGTGAATCTTAGCTTTGAACACTTGGTTCCCTCTATCTTTATATAAGTCTACATCCAGATACGTTATGTTCTCTGTACTTGAAGTATATGTAAAGGATAAAAAATTCATAGAGGCATTCAAATAATCAATAAACCTGAGAATGTCTTCGATAGTGCCATCAAACATAATGAACACATCGTCGAAATATCTAGTGTAGTAGTAGATATTGGCGCTAAACTCGTTGTTGTTAAAGACAAAGTGTTGCTCCCAATGGGCCATCACGAGGTTAGCGAAGCTAGCCCCACATGGAGAGCCCATCATTTCTTCTTTACATTTGTTGTTTGTTTACATCACTGGACCTTACTAGAATTCCTTTTTTATACTCTTTGTATTTTTTATATTATATTAGTTAACTGACAGGCTGGGTAATATGGAGGGAGAAAATATTACATAAATAAAAGATTTAATTGTACCACCAATGGAGTGGTCTATTTAGCAACCTGCAACCTCTGCCCTTGTTTCTACATCTGTAAAACTAATTGTAGATTCAAGGACAGGGTCTATGAACATATTTACAGCATCAGGAAGTTAAAAGTGGAGAGTGCACTGGCTAAGCATGTGCACGAACACCCCCAGCACAGTTTCAAGTTTAGGGTGACTGATCAAATTGAACAAGATCCCAGGGAGGGGACTCCTCACCCTTAAGCTAGAACTGAGCGAATTATTATGGCAAATAAAACTGAATGCCTACAGTGCTCCAGGACTAAATGATTTATGTTCCTTGTCTTGTGTTTTAAAACTGAAGAGTCTGCAGAGGTAATTGATAATTTCTTCTGTACATTTGTTGTTTGGTTACATCACTGGACCTTAACCTTTTTATACTCTTTGTATTTTTTGTATTATAATAGTTAACTGACAGGTTGTGTAATAGTTGACTTTACTAGTGGGTATTTCTTTTGAATAAATTGCATCTTTTAAATTAATTGCTCATTTTCCACTTCAAGTAATTATTCAGCACAGTTTTAAACTAAGTTTTTTATAATATTTTTAAAATCAGGTCATCCACAGCTTGCATGTTCATTCTTGATCAGTTTTATTCATGCTTGCTTATTTATTCATGCTTATTTATTTAGCATTTGTATTTATATTGAAATGTTTTTAAATATCTGTAACATTTGCTTTTAGAAGCTAATTGATGTTCAGCATATGACACTTTAAATAGCTGCATTTTGCATTAGTTCTGTTTGTCTGATGAAGTCTTGCTCACAGAAGCAAGACAAAAGTGCTTACACTACTTGTTTTTATGAATTAAAATTTGTCTCTGTAGATTATTTTTTGTTCCTTGGATTTGTCTTGCCACCTGTGGACATTTTTCAGCATTTTTTGCAGTAATGTTTTACAAGTTTGTTGGTGACTCATGTAACTCATCCCAAACAACTGAACACATCTACCTACATGGCTTCACTCACATATTCCAAAATACAGCTGGACTAGATAAACTATCATAAAAGGAGTCCATCCTAGACTAGATCCTTACCAAGTGACCTGAACTATCTCATCACTCTGGGTGTCTCCCAGACACTTTTAGTGACCACTTCCCCACCTTCCTTCTCCGACACTAAATAAACCCAACAAAAGTAACATCACTCCAAGAAATCCACTACACTAAAAACTTCAACTCCCAAGACTTTGCATCCATACTCAAACTTTGTGATTGGAATCCACTCAAATACCTCCCTTTAGACAAAGCAGTAGAATATTTCAACACTACCTTCCTAAACATCTTGAATCAGTTGACCCCAACCAGGAAAATTAGAATCAAATCCAGCTATGCCTCTTGGCTTACCAGAAAGACAAGAACACTCCTAAAATAAGATAAAGTCTGGGGAACTTGGCATTACAGTAAAAACTTAAATAATTGACAAAAATACCTTGAACTAAGAAATAAAGCAAAAAAAATAAATAAATAAGGCCTTATAAGAAAACCCACTACACAAATATTCAATCAAAACTCAAAAATAACCCACAAAAATTCTGGTCTGCCATCAACAAAATTCTAAAACCAGGCAAAACAGGCACTCCTCCCCCATCAACCAGTAACTTTACAGACAATATCACCATACAGTTTAATCAATACTTTACAGAAACTATCCTAGCCCTTACAAACAACAGCTGTCCTTCATCTCCTCCAAACCTCTGAATCCCAGCTCAGAATGCCAAATGCTTTTCTCTACAACCAGTCCCAACAAAAACTATATAAAAATTCCTAAATAAACTCAAACACACAGCCCTTGCAGCTGATGACCTACTTCCTGAATTCCTCAAAATAGTTGCTGAAACCATTTCATATCCACTCTTTATACTAATCATTTGGTCTATCTCGGAACTGTTACCCCTGCCCTTTGGAAAATATCTTATGTAATACCACTACATAAAGGAAGGAACTCTACAGAATTATCAGAGCACCACTCTATTACCATCTTATCACCCCTATCAAAAATCCTTTAAGATGCATTTACAAGTTCTAAATTATCTCTTTCGCTCTCCTACTTTGGACACATTAGCAGAGTCTTTGTGGGTTATGTTCAGGCAGTTTGGCAGCTTTGTTATATATAAACACATCACGATAGACGTTTACTGACTTTAACTTAAGTAACTTATATGCAAACTAACTACTGCAATCATATGCCATCTTCCATCAACATTTCATCTCGGTAAGGAAGATAGGTTTGCACTTCAGGTAGTACACTAGATTGCTTTGACGGCCATCCAGCATTAATGTAGTGATTGAGCTTTTGCAAAATTGGATCAGTCTTTTTATAGTCTCTCAGCTCATCAAGTCTAGTGGTAGAGAAATTACATACTGCCATCATGTCAAAATCAAAATTGTCTGCATTAAGCTGTTCTGTTGTATTTCTGGGCAATCTGGATAAGGTATCAGCCAGATAAAGTAGTTTGGATTTCGTATAGACCACTTTGAAGTTAAACTTTTGCACTTTGAGTATCATTCTTTGTAATCTCGCTGGAGCTGAATGCATAGGCTTTTTTAGAATAGTAACTAGAGGTTGGTGGTCAGTTTCAATGTGAATAGCTTGACCATAGATATAATGGGTCTATATTAGAAGACCGACTGTTTAGGTGATTGAACACCTAAACATCAATCTTCTAATATTGAACTGCACAATGTCGAACGTCCCTCGGCCACAACACAAAAAACATTACTTTACATCTAAATTAAGTGGGGTGCTTTGCCCCCAACACCCCTAACTACTTATACCAAGTCTGAGATTGCTCAACAGTAGGGAAATAGCAAACGGCCAAGGGAAATCTTTCCCTGCGTTAAATCGTCCGTTCACCATTTTTTTGCTTTCGATATTAGAAGATCAGTGTTTAGGTGTTCGATCACCTAAACATTTGGTCTTCTAATGTAGACCTGATATAATCATGAAACTTGGAACATGCAAATAATATTGCCAAAAGTTCTTCCTTAATTTGAGCTTATTAATTTCAGTTTGGGTAAGTGTTCTAGATGCACAGGCTACTGGTCTACTCTCTTGAAGAATAACAGCACCAAGACCAAATTTTGAAGAATCAGAGGAAACAGTGACTGGTTTATTTACATCAAAGTATCTTAATGTAGGTGTGGTGGCAGTTTTCTGCTTAAAGTCTTCAAATGCCTTCTGGTATTGTTCTGTCCATGACCGTGTAACATTTTTACGCGTCAGCTCTCTTAAAGGTGCTGTCAACTCACTGAAGTCTGGTATAAACTTGCCTAAATAGTTGATCATGCCTAGGAAACGCTGTAGAGCTTGAATATTATCTGGTGCTGACATCTCAAGAATAGCTAATGCCTTGGTTTGCTTGGTCGGGTCTGGTCTCAGGCCAGTACTGGTAAATAAATGACCTACATGTGTAACTTCTGGTAGTGTGAATTTGCACTTCATAGATTGAGATTCAAGTTTACTTCACGTGGTGTGTCTAGAACTCTCTTTAGGTTTCTGTCATGCTCTGCTTCACCATTGCCTCCAACCAATAAATCATCTACTATTATGGCAGAAGGATAACCCAAAAACATTTGCTCCATTGCACGCTGGAAAACTTCACTTGCAGAATTCATTCTAAATGGAATCCTTAGGAATCTGTATCTGCCAAATGGGGTACCAAAGTGGTTAGTAATGAGGATTTGTGATCAAGCAACACTTGCCAAAATTAACTTTTTGCATCCAAGACAGAAAAAAGGGTGTCATTCAGTATTAGAGCTGCAACCTCTTTGACTGTACGCATTGGATGATGCGGTCTCTTCAATACTTTTTTGTTCAGATCTCTTAGGTCCATACATATTTTGATTTCATCTGAGCCTTTTTTGTGAGCTGCTACCATAGACGGCACCCATTCAGTTAGATCTGTAACTGGACAAATTACACCTTGCTGCACCATTTTATCCAAACGAGCCTTGTCTTTCACTTGCATAGCTATTGGAACTCTTCTTGCTGGTCTGACTACTGGAGTGACCTCTGGGTCTAACTTCATGGAGTACACAACTGGAAGCTTGCCCAACTTGTTATCGAAAACATCAGCATACTCTGAGAAAATGGCTTCAGAAAAATTAGGACTAGGATATGCACTTATATGATAAACTTCTTTGGTAAAAGAAAGCAGATTCATTCTCAAACTGTCTTTGAGACCCACTATTGACTGTACTGGTCTTCAGACTACATAGAATAACAAGCTGTAACAGTTCTTAGCCAAATGACATGAAAGCATCACTGAGCCTTCGGTTTGAATTTCTTTACCTGCATAAGCAACAAGTTTCGCATAACTGGTCACATTGAGTTGTTCATTAGTTCTCACTTTAGCAAGTGTGTCTGCTGATATAACATTACATTTTGAACCTATGTCTACTTTAAGCTCTGTGGATTTACCATTAATCCAGACTGTACAAAACACTTTGCTCTTTGCCAATAAATTCACTGCATCAGCTCTTTCACCAATTACTGGAACACCATCTACATAAAAAGTTGACTGCTGCAGCTCCACTTTATCAACTTGCTTTTTTTGTGTGCCCTTTCTTTATAACTGTGCGGGGTTTACTTGATTTGCAAAACTTTTGATGAAAATGGTTCCATTTTTACACTTGTGACATTGCCGACCAAATGCTAAGCATTTTTCTCTTTTAGATGCATGATTGGCACCACATTTGTGACAGTTAACAATAAAGCTGGACTTGGGTTTTGCTGACTCACGTCTGTACTGCAATGAGCATGCTCTTTTAACTTAACTGGTCTTGGAACATGCTGGAAAACTACATGGTGTCCGTGGTGAACCAGCAGGGGATGTGGCTGCCATGTTCTTAGGCCTACTTCCATTTGCCACGTGTTGCATGCTATCTACATTTGCTCTGGAGCCTACTGAAACCATGCTCTTGTCACTTGCAAGCATACTTGTGTGTTTTTCTGTAACTTCATAGATTTGACAAATCCCAATACCTTTACTCAACGTTATATCACTATTATGAAGCAAAATCTTTCTCACAGCAGCACTATTAATACCACACACAAGCCTGTCCTTTATTAACTCATCTTGTAAGTCACCAGACCGACATGTTATAGCTTTGTTTCTCAGGTCAGTTATATAAGCTCCAAAAGTTTCCCCTGGCTTCTGATCTGTCTTGTAAAACAAATGCCTCTCTAATGTAATATTTGTCTGGGGGTTACACATTTCTTTAAATTTGCACTTCAACACTTAGGGTCTTCCCTTGATTCAGCCTGTACAATAGTATGACAATTTTCACCTTCTCCCTCATATACTGGTGCATACACAAATGAATGCTCTCTTTCAGTGGCCTCTGACCCTCCTCTGTTTAGCAAAATGAATGCCCTGGTGCATGTATCTTTGTCTGGGTAAGATGTTTGTATAAAAATATCTTACTCTAGCTCAAATATTCTCCAGTTCTCTGCAATATTCTGATCAAATACAAATGGTAAGGGCTTTCTAAATCCATCTGCCATATTAACACATACCATTGAGGGGTTTTGCAAATAAGCATGAACACCTACACTTACACATATGCCAGAAATTTCTACCAGTGTTTGTAACTTTGCCCAGTAGCACAACAAGCCTCTGTATAATTGAACTTTGCGAAATAAGTCTCTCGGGCACTGTAATACTCTTGAAATTACTGTACTGCAAGAAATCACCTCTTATCAGTTTAAGAAACATTTCAAATAACTGTACTGGGCAGGAGAAGCTCAGAGTCAGTAACAGTTCAAAATAATTGCATTTTGCGAATAAACTGTACACAGCACACTGAAATTTCCCGAAAATGGAGGTACCTTGCTAGGCAGTTCTTTACAGTGTAAGAAAAACTCTGTAATGGCGACACTTTGCGAATAGACACACACCCATCACAAGAAACGTTTCAGAATGGCTATAGTTTGACTGTACCTCACAAAATAGTTGCACTTTGCACACAAATAAACTATTTGGAATACATGCACAGTAATAAGCACACACTGTAAGCACTTTTACACACTTTGAGATACTTCGAATAACGCTAGTTATGCCTTTGATACAATACAAAGTCATAGTTATGCCAAAACACAGCACTTTACCAAAACACATGCAGTCACCTTGCTTTATTTACACGTGCCCTTTATGCCCTTATTATATTTGTTTTGTTTGTTTAATCTCTTTTCATGCCCATTGTACTTTTCTTGTGCTCAACTTACTCTAAACATGCCCATTTTGCTTCAAACACACTCTGTTTCCTTTAAACATACTCGTTTTACTTTTTTGATAATCTTTTCATCAAATATCTTAATCTTAAAATTGTGCTTAGTTAATAAACCTTTTGTGCATCCCGCTTGTTTAATAATGCAGCCTGTGTGCTTGTAATGCTCCGTTTTATCTTTTTTATGAAATAAGCAATCTATGCGAATTCTCGTTACCTTTGAATCTTTTCTGGCTCTTTTTCTTGCTTATTTCTCTTAATTTACCTTCACTGTTTTCTCCTTATTTCTCCTAATATCATTCTCTAGATTTCCAGTTCTGACACCATGTCCCTCTCCTACTTTGGACACAATAGAAGAGTCTTTGTGGGTTCTCTTCAAGCACATTTATTGTATACAAACACATCACAGCACAAGTTTACTGACTTTATCTTAAGTAACATATATACAGACTAACTATTGCAATCATATGCTCACTCTCTGGCTGCACTCTCAAAATGGCACTGGGAATAGCATGTGCCTGGTATTTATATGTGCACGTTCAGTCTTTGATATGCTTCTTAAAGATAAAGCACATACACACTGACACACACACACTTTCATAGGTTCATAGGCATGTACTAGGCTAATGGCCCTGGAGCCTTTACAAGTTTAGCCCATAGGATTACCCTGGCATCGTGCCACCCAACCTTAGTTCCTAGCCCGTCTGTCGAGTAGAGCCACTGGAGTGATCCCCGGGGTGAATTTTCTATTTCCCATCTACTCATCAAGATTTCTCTTGAAGAGGGCCAGTGAGGTGCTCTGCTTGACATGTATGCGAAGTCTATTCCATAGCATGGGCACTCTCTTGGTTATGAACCTGTCCCTCCAGCATGTTCTGTTGATTGTGGTAGTGAGGATGAAGTCTCTGGAGCATGTGGTGCGGAGAGATTGTGATTTCTTTACATGTAGCATTTCTAACGGAGCTGGGTCAGACATGGCTTTGTAAGTCAAGCAGAGATTGCCTCTAAATAGGCGATATGAGACAGAGAATATTTGGAGTTTTTTGAGTCTATCCATATAGGACAAGTGTTTAAGGCCTAGGATCCTCTTTGTGAGGTACTTTTGTGGCCTCTCCAGTTGTTGCAGGTGTCTAGTTTGGTACATGCCAAATGGGGCATTGTACTCGATGATTGCGTTAATGAGGAAAACGTAGAGGGAGACAATGACCTCTTTCTTCCTGGATGCAAAACCCTTGGTAATGAGATGTGCCACATAGAAGGACTCTCTGACCACAGTGGCAACATGGTGGTCAAAAGAGAGGTTGCTGTCAACCTGTGTTCCCAGATCTCTTATAACACCTTCTGTGGGAACTGGGTTTTTCCAAAGGGAATGAAGACACATTTTTTGGCATTGAGCTTAAGGCCATGGTTCTGACACCAGTCTTTGGTCTCATTGAGGCCTTTCTGTAGGATGTCAGCATCACTTGGGGAGTTAATAATAGCTCCCAACTTGCAATCATCTGTGGACTTTGTCATCCAGAGTCCCTTCCTGTTGGCCTGGACTTCAGAGAAGTAGATACCAAACAGGAGAGGACCCAGGATCGAACCCTGTGGGACTCCACTCGTGACTGGTCGGCATTCTGACTTGGAGTCAGCTACTTTCACACCCTGGGTTCTATCTGTGAGCCAGTTTGCAACCCACCTAGTGTATGAACCACTTTACCTTCATCCACAGCTCTGGTGACTGACTCAAAGAAGTCAACCAAGTTGAGCAGGCATGATCTAACCTTCACAAAACCAAACCATTAGGATCCAGAGTTTGGAGATTCCCTATATCCGTGTTTATTAGATCCATGATGATACGTTCCATAGCTTTACATATCAGACTCATCAGGCTAATGGGGAGATAGTTCCCGGGGTCTGTAGTCACTCCTCCTTTGTGGAGAGGGATGACTGTAGCAGTGCGCCATTCAGTGGCGACAGAGCCTGAGGTGAGGCTGTGATTGAACAGGGCACACATGTGAGGTGCCAGTTCACGCTGTAGTTTATGTAGAACACAGCCACGGATACTGTCCAGTCCCAAAGAAGCTGTATTCTTGGCCTTGGACAGTACTGTTATAACCTGTGCAGCAGTAATACTGGGTGCTTGGCAATCTACTGGTATTGTAATTGATCCTTTGGAGGGGGAGAGAGGGGTAAAGTTAGCAATGAATCTGTTCGCCAGTATATTTGCAATATTTGTTGGCTCGGTATAGGAGATACCATTGTGCAGTAGCTCAGAGCAAATCTGGGTATTGCCATGGAGATTCTTTGCATAACTATAGGAGGCCTTGTAGTTGTTTTTACTATCTGCTGCAATTCTGTTTTCATAGCTAGCTTTAGAGGATTTGATGAGGGAACTCAGCCTTTTGCTGAGGCTAATAAGGGAGTCTTTCCAGTCTTGGGACTTCACTGTATTCTGCATCAGTTTCCTCTTGCTGTTGTAGAGTTTGTTTATGGCAGGGGACCATCAGATTGGCTTCCTTTTTTTTGAGGAGAGCATCATAGTTTTATTGGGTATGGCGAGATCTATGCATTTGTGTATGTGTTTGTTCAGTGCATTGGTGTATGATATGGCAGTCATGCAACTATTCTCCATTTGCATGAGTGCCGTGAAGTTAGACACCTCTGTTTTTAGGAGCCCAAAGTTAGCTTTGGAGAAGTTTTTCATGGTGGTTACCTTTGATGGGGGTGGGGGTGGGGTGGGAGGGATGTGGATTTCCAAGGTGATTAGCTTGTGATCGGTTCTAACCAGGAAGGAGTTGACTATTGGTGTGGAGCAATGGTCACCCATGTTAGTAATGACGAGGTCAAGGATGTTGCTACCTCTAGTGGGGGTAAGAATGAGTTGGTCCAGGGCATTGGAATTAATGAATTCCAGAAAGCGTTGGGCAAGTGTATTGGTACATGAGTAGTTTTCCCAGTTAATGGAGGGGTAGTTGAAGTTGCCCAGTATGAGAGTGTTAGGTTGGACCCTAATATTCTCCAGGGTGCTTAGGAATGTGGAGTGTGAATCTTGGGACATGGCCAGGGACCTATAGCAGGCTACGACCTGAATCGCTGTCTTACCCAATGTTAGCTACACCTGAAGCATCTCAGATGCATTATGTTGGGCTACCAGTCTGGAGGTGTGCGCATCCTTTATGAATATGGAGACACCACCGCCTTTGGAGCTTCTGTCCAAGTTCTGGGGCCAAAACGTGTGGAATGAGTTGTAGCCTGGTAGTGCAGGGGTGCTTTCTGCTGCCTTGAACCAAGTCTTTGTTACAGCACAAATGTCGATGTTCTCCATTTTAAGGAGTACTTCGAGCGAGTGCATTTTGATATTTAGACTTCTAGCGTTAAGCAGAATGACCATCAAATTGCATTTGTTTGTAGCTGTTACGGTAGTAATTTGTTCTTTGGAACACCGCCTAAAAAGGCACTATAGGGATGGCAAGAGCCTTGGCCAGTATCCGGAACCGCAGGGGTGACAGATGCAGGCCATCTCTGACATTGAGGTCTGTCAATTATGTCATCCCAGTTCTGGTAAATACTCAGCATGATTTTTGCCCCATTACAGCACGTCCACAGCCCTTATCAGCTTTACTATTATCATTAATCAGCACTGTAATGAAGGAAACCTTGTTTCTTTTATCATCCTGGATCTCTTTAAGACTTTTGACACAGTTTCCCACAGTAAACACTTATCTGCACTCTCCATACTTAATCTAAGATACTCCACTATTGCATGGTTTCAAGATTATCTGTTAGGTCGCAGCCAGGCAGTAAAATGGCAAAACCACCTATCTCCCCCTCTGCCCATAACATTAGAAGTTCCACAAAGTTCTATACTTGGACCACTTCTTTTTTCCATATTTACTAACAACCATCATATTGCCACCTTAGTCCAGTATGCAGATGATTTGACTCTTATTTGTTCTGCCTCATCACTCCAGCAACTTCAAAAAATAACACAATAATCCTTTACTGGAGTAGAAACCTGGCTGTCCAATGCTCAGCTCATATTTAACACAAATAAAACTAAGCTGATGTTTCACCCAACTAAAGCCACTGATGCCACCTCCCCATTCATAATTACTTCAAATAATAATAATACCACCATTACACCAGTCACTCATACAAAACTTCTAGGTGTTATCATAGATCAAAACATGAAATTTGACTTGTACATTGGCCAAACTGTAAAGAAAATACATAAAAAACTCGAAACCCTATACAGGTGTAAAAAATACCTTACTAGTAATATTAAGATCATAATTGCTAGAGCCCACCTAGTCTCCAGACTTCTCTATGCATTTTCTATATTCACTGACCTTAGCAAAGCAGACTTAACTAAATTAAACAACTGTTATAACAAAATAGCAAAATTTGCTACTGATTCAGCCTGTAGATCCCATCACTGCCAGACCCTTAAACAACTATCTTGGTTAGAAGTACCAAATCTGCTCACCCTTAACCACCTTATGATGGCCCATCACATACTTCACCAGCCTGAAAAAACACCAGCCCTACAGGACCTATTACACCACTATTCAAGCAGTCAAACACTAAGATCCAGTAACAAATCACTATTAAACACCACCAGAACTAAGAACACTGACTGTGACTCCCTGTATTCCAGTTGCATCGCAAAAGCCTGGAACAATGTACCTCTTAACGTTAGGTCCACAGTCAACAAAATAACTTTTAAAACCCTTCTGAAATCCCACTTAAATAGTTCATGGATTTGTGCATGTTCTGACCGAGGTTAAGAAACCGAACTATATTACCAGCTGGCTAACTCAGCCAAACGCATTCTTCCTAGCTATTCTTACTGGGTACTGCCACTTTTATCTTTCTTCAGCTCATTCATAATATCCTTACTATACATATCCTTTTTTTTTGTCTTTTCACCTCCTCTGGATACTATCTGTCACTCTTTTCTCTCAGTCCATTTTACAATTTTTCTTACTGTAGATATTTTACATTTTCCACCCTCCTAACCTCACTAACTCTACCCTCATATAATCCAGTGTATATCAAACTAGTATCAGCTTCCTCCTTCGAAGCACATATTCTCCCTTCCTGCACCAGACCATTTAGCCCCTAAGTTCTTCACAGAAAATTCCTACTAAGAATCCCCACTTACAGTCTTAACAACCTATGCATTATAACAATCCACTTGCATGATCTATGCATTGTCTTTGAAATAACTGATATTGCATTTGTGGTGATTTCTTAAAATTTCATATTTCTTACATGTAAACTTAATTTTTGTAATGTTTTATCTTGCAATGTTGTATTTTTCTTGTGATGTTTTCTATTTTGGAGCTTTTCTCCCCGGGCCTGTGCTGAAAATATGCCATTAGCCCAGTCGGACTTCCCCAGTAAACGGATGTAAAATAAAATTGTATGAAATTGTATGAAATCTTTTTATTGGCTTGTAATTAGTCTCTCTGGATGCCAAAACAGAAGACATTTGGAGAATGTAATGTATATTGTGATGAGGTAGAAATGTTTGAGGTTCCACTAAACATTGTAAGCTTGTTGTTTTTGCAGAGGGTAATGCTGTCACTACATTCTCAATGGAGCCTTTTGACAAACCCCGAGCCTCGTTAGCATCTTCTCTGGAAAACGAGAAGAATTTGCAGAATTTTCTGAAAAGAGACAGAAAAAAATTAAAGAATGGGCTGGGCAACTCTTTTGAAAGAGCATATTCTCTTTCTCACTGGGACGCAGCAGAGTCAGACACCCAATGCTGTTGTCACTCAGTTGTTCTGTCATAGTATTTGCTTTTCACTCTCTTTAAATGGCATTTCTCTTTCTCCAAAAGATCACTTGCAGTTTATATAATTTTGTATAAAATATGTGATTGGCTTCAAGACATTCTAAAGATGTCCCCTTGCTGGAGGGTAACAAAGGGTGTAGTAGTCAGTGTTATTTCTAAAGCCATCAAAAGAAGAATATTGGACTAATTTTGGCTTTTTCAGGTAGTTTAAGCAAGTTTGAGACATTAAAAATTCAAAATGTTAACAGTCCAGACCTTGCTTCCTGTCTTGTTACAGGTTATGTTATTTTATAGGTATGGATAACTTCTTACACATCCCCATTCACAGGTCCATAAGATAGTTTCTCAACGTCAGGATGGGAATTTCCCACTACCAATGTAGCTCAATGCCATTTGACTATTCTTCCATATTCTGGGTGTTTACTAAGTGCAGGACTCCAGTATTTGTGTACTTATGGTTGAATGGAGTCCATATTTATCCTTATCTGGATGACTACATGGTCAGAATTCCCTTGCTATTAAAGCTCCTGCAGATTTGAACCTAATAGTTCAGTACAGTACATCATCTTTGGGGAAAAGTGTATGTAAAATAAATCATAATATTTGGGTTTTATCCCCTTTACATTTACCATAATTTAGGTGGTGGTGGAGACAGTGCTGCATAGTGGCTGATGTCACATATTACAGACTGTTCCTTGAAAGGAATGCCATTTTATGTCTTGTTTTTTTTAACAGGTTCATAGGTAAGTACAGACTAGCTGCCCTAGCAGGCTATTTGAAGCCTGGTCAATATATATATATATATATATATATATATATATATATATATATATATATATATATATATATATATACACACACACACACATACACACACACAAACTGCATGGTTTTTGTGATATAAAAAAATGAGACCACAATAAATCATTTCAAAAATTTTTTCCCACCTTTAATGTGACCTATAACCTGTACAATTCAATTTAAAAACAAACAAATTTGTTAGGGGAGAAAATATAAAAAAACAAAAGAAGTAGAATAAGCTGGTTGCATAAGTGTGCACACCCTTAAACTAATACTTTATTGAGGCACCTTTTGATCTGTCTTCTTGGGTAGGAGTCTATCAGCATGGTACATCTTGACTTGGCAATATTTGCCCACTCTTCCTTGCAAAACCACTCCAAATCTGTCAGATTGCAAGGGCATCTCTTGTGCACAGCCCTCCTGAGGTCACCCCAGAGATTTTCTATTGGATTTAGGTCTGGGCTCTGGCTGAGCCATTCCAAAACTTTAATTTTCTTTTGGTGAAGCCATTCTTTTGTTGATTTGGATGTATGCTTTGGGGTCATTGTCGTATTGAAAGGTGAAATTCCTCTTCATCTTCAGCTTTCTAGCAGACGCCTGAATGTTTTGGACCAAAAGTGACTGGTATTTGGAACTGTTCATAATTCCCTCCATCTTGACTAAAGCCCCAGTTGCAGCTGAAGAAAAGCACCCCCAAAGCATGATACATTCACCACCATGCTTCACCTTGAGGATGGTGTTCTTTTGGTGATGCGAAGTGTTGTTTTTGCACCAAACGTACCTTTTGGAATTGTGGCCAAAAAGTTCAACCTTGGTCTCATTAGACTATAACACATTTTCCCACATGCTTTCTGGAGACTTGATGTATTGTTTTGCAAATTTTAGCCGTGGCTGGGTGTTTTTTTGTGTAAGAAAAGGCTTCTGTCTTGCAACCCTACCCCATAGCCCAGACATATGGAGAATACGGGAGATTGTTGTCACATGTAGTACACAAACAGTACTTGCCAGAAATTCCTGCAGCTCCTTCAGTGTTGCTGGAGGTCTCTTGGCAGCCTCCCTGACCAGTTTTCGTATTGTCATGTCATCAATTTTGGAGGGACGTCCAGTTCTTTGCTACGTCACTGTTGTCCCATATTTTCTCCACTTTTTGATGACTGCATTCATTGTGTTCCAAGGTATATCCAGTGCTGTGGAAATTTTTTTGTAACCTTCTCCTGACTGATACCTTTCAACAATGAGATCCCTTTGATGCTTTGTAAACTGTCTGTGAACCATGGCGTTTGCTGTAGCAGGCAACCGAGTAAATATCAGGAAAGTCCTACTAGGACAGGTGAACTTTATTTGGGGTTAATCATAGTCTCTTTAATTGATGGCAGGTGTGTACCCAAGAAGACTGAATGCTGTAATTAAATCAAAATGTGCTTCAACAAAGTATTAGTTTAAGGGTGTGCACATTTATGCAACCAACTTATTGTACGTTTTTTTATTTTTTATATTTTTCCCCTAACAGATTTGTTTGTTTTTCAATTGAATTGTACAGGTTATAGGTCACATTAAAGGTGGGAAAAGTTTTGAAATTATTTATCGTGGTCTCATTTTTTTATATCACAAAAATCTGGCATTTTAACAGGGGTGTGTAAACTTTTTATATCCACTGTGTATGTGTGTGTGTGTGTGTGTGTGTGTGTGTGTGTGTGTGTATCTATCTATATATATTTATATATATATATATATATATATATATATATATATATATACAGATATATATATATATTTTTTATTTATATAGAGAGAGAGAGTGTAACTTGGATCATGCCGTAGATAATGTGAGGGGACCCATGCATAGGTTAAAGCATTTAGCAGCTGCCTCTTTCCATTAGTAGTACATGGGGCAGTCCTGGGTAAGTTTTCTACTTCCCATCCATTGATTTGTGTTACACTTGAATGTGGATAAGGATGATCTATGTTTTATATGGATGGGGAGTCTGTTCCAGAACAACGGTATTCTCTGCAAGATATACCCGTCCCTCCAAGCTGTTCTATTTAAGCTGCAGAAGCAGTTTAGATCCCAAATCAAGTATTTCTGAGCCTTTTGACGTGCTGATGTGCACTAAATCTGTCAGTATGCCAGACACAGGACACCACTTAACAGTCTGTAGGATACTTACTGAAGAAAACCAAAACTACTGCATTTAGACTTCATTGAGAGTAAGGTTGCGTCTTCTGTCTTTACATCAGTAAACAAATGTGTGGTGCATGTGGTCGACAAATTGTGCTTAAGGATTACTACAGCAAGCATTTATTTTGCTAGTGTCTAGAAAATAAACAAATATCTGTGAAAAATCTCTTTTTTTAAAAAAGCTACTAGACTAACATGTAAAAGTGCTGCCTGCATACCTTACTAAGCAGAAATGTAGCTAGGGTGAGGTGAAGGGGCAGCCATCCTGGGTGCAAAGTGCTAGACTGATAGATCCTGAATGGTCTTCAGTGCTTTACCCGCGTTCACAAATTAGTGCCAGTATTACATTTGCAGTCTGAACTCCAGAGCTGCAGTAAATCCATTGCATTACCAGCATCCTTGTGAATGCTGGTAATGTGTTGTGGTCAGAAATGAAGTGCTCTAGTGCGCCACATATGGTATAAACTGGAGAAGGTGCTTGCTACTTGTTTTTTCCTCTTCAGTTCCTCAGAACTTTTTTTTTTTTGTCAACTTAAAGTTGAGGGAGAGTGCCAGATTGAGGGGTAGCATCAGGTACAATAATATTTAGCTACGTTTCTATTACTGAGAAATGCTTTCATAAAATTAATACAGTCTGATGTTCTTCATCTCACATTGCTGCAGTCCTAACACTTGGGTAGTCCACTGTCCCCAGCGCCCGATAATAAAGTAAGAGGCTGGCGTCGGTCAAAGCATGGGTCTACATCAGGACATCAGGGGTAAAGGGTAATGACCGCGCATGATCAATCTCCATCTTTTTGCCGCGATGCAGAATGCGTAGCAGCAGTACTGAAAGTGCAGGTTGGTTCATTCTGAAATTTTCTGGTTTCAGACCCGAATCAAGGGAATCAAAGTTAACCCCGTTGGGGTTTAATTTTTTTTTTTTTCTTGCCTCAGCCAAAGTTTAATAGGAAATTAACGGCCCTTAGGGGTGGACTTATCCTTCTTATGATTCTCAGTCTGTAGATCTAGGGCAGAGCTCAGTAGCTCAGTAGCCTAGAACAGGCAGTTCGCCGCCCAGGCCTAGAACGAATCTGCAGGGTCAGTCTCCAGGTCAGTGGCCGGGACACTTTTCCACTTGACCCCCCTTCCAGACTGGATGACTCTGCTCAAGGCAGCACCTTGGCACTTCAAAGAAGGAAAGTGTTAGGAAAGGCTGGAGGATTATTAAGATAGACAGATGGGTATTGGACTTTTGTTCACCGGTTCTCCATTCATTCAATTCGGTTTACACATTCCTTCCCTACATTACAAAGAAACATTCAAAGGCAAACCAAACAGGCTCCAGATTAATTCAGAAGAACTTCACAGATAGGGGCCATTGTTGCTCGGCCTAGGCCCTGTTCCTCGGTTGGAAAAAAAGAAAAGGGCCTTCCTAATACCAAAAAAGGTCTTCTAGGAGACCAATTTTTGGATGAGTCTTGATTTTGGATTTGTCTGTCCATTTATGTTATTTGGACATTCCCGCTAAGACAAATGATCTCTGCTGGGGTAGATCACTGATGATCACTGAGAGATCAGATTCAGTTGCTTTAGATCTGTGCTTATCCTTACCTTATATGCAGTAGTAGACTCAGTTTCAGAAAAAGCTTCTCATATTTCAATTCACAATTCATCTATCTTTACATGGCTTGCATTTCAGGCTAATTCTGGCACAAGCTCTGGGCCAGCTTTGGTTCTTTTCAGGCTAAAAAAGGAATTTCTTCTATGAAAGGAATGTGTCTCTATCTGGATTGGGCGACTGTCTGATTCCACAAGCTCAAAGAAAAGTGGGAATAGCTAGCAGCAGTAAGAATATGTGGGTATTCTGTGAGATCCAAAATAAAGTCCAGTCTAACACCTCTCAAGACATGTGCTTTCTGCTGAAGACTGAATCAGCAGCAGGTGGAGACTTTTTAACAGCTTCAACAAAATTGCTTAACCCTTTTACTTCAATAGATCTATCTCATCCCTGCTGCGGCTGATCTCAGGACAGTCCTTCAAGCATTGACAGTCAGTGCAACTGTAGGGTTGCTTGTATCTGCACAAACTGTATGTGAGCAATCAAACTACCATATGTGTGTCTGCAAATAATCTAAAGTTAATTTGGACACAACTACTCCAATAATCCAATGACACCAAAAATCTATCTGGTGTGACCTTCAAAGGAGTCAGTGTGGGTAGGCCACGACAATGCCACCCTAGACAAAGGAGCTCTCTGTCAGCAGCTAGTGGATACTAGATGATTCATCTGATAGTTCTCAGGAACATAGAGCTTGTGAGGGATCAGATGACAGCAGTCACATGCATTAATGGCTTTCATGACCGAACTACAAGCAGGTGTATTCAACACCAGGGATGTTTAATTCCTGTGCGCATGTCACACTTTCAAGGAACATTCTTTGAGGCTAATGCTGTCAACCAATGTCATTCTACTGTCTGCGCCTAAGGGGACAAGCTAAATCTAACACATTCTTATCCTCAGGAGGCAGCAAACTCTTTAGCAGTGCAGCTAGCAGGCAAATGGAAAGGATCCCCGAAGGATGACTCTCCGGCTCTTGTGACACCGAGTAGCAGATGTAATCACAGATTCCCAGAATTGGATCTTCCCATCTTCATAAATACACTCTCAGGCACATTTAGAAAAGAAATCCATTAAGCAGACAGGAAAGAAAGTACTCTTCTGGTAGTTGGATCAAGCTTTGAAATTTTGCCTTCTTTTCCCTCACTTTGCTTGAAAGAAAGTGGATATACTCAGAGGGATCTGCCACTCCTCAATTATGCCTTTCCTCTTAACTCTCTGCCTCAAGCTGAACAAGATTAGGGAAGCATGAACAAGACAAGCCAAGAATGATTCCTTCCATTCCAGATTGGATTCGGTGGGAATGAATACTGAGAGCCTGTAGAATTCCTCTCATTTTCCTTTCACTTTTTGGCACCTTTAATTCCCACAAAAACTCAACTCTCTTCAATGAGGTCATCTCCTCATTTCATCTAACAGCTCTTCATCTAACAGACTGGTATACAGCACTTGAACCACAGCAGGGAAGGACTTGACTGCCAAGAAGGAAATGAGATAATGGCATTAAGGAGGAAAGTAGATTGAGAAGAGTAAAGAATTTTTATTTGGTTTGAAGAGATGGATGTTTTGTTTCTTTGGCAAAAGATTTCGATGTTTCTGAGCTTTTTTTTATTGAGTTATTACTGTTATTTTGGCTGCTTATTGGACAGAGGTGATTTTATTTTTCCATTATTCTTGCTGCTGCAATTTCTGGAGCCACTCATTTTTGTTCTTACCATTTCCTTTCTGAATAAGAGGGGCAAAGTGAATAAGACTCAATCCTCCTACTTTTGAAGCTCTCTTGCCTTTTTTATTGACCTTACTTTTTTGTGTTTTTGTTTCTTACTTGCAAATCTTTGCGAGAAGGGTTGAGATTTTGATTTTGTTACTTGTCACTTGCAGGAAGGTTTTGTTGGCCATTAGGCCTGCTAAGGGGGGTTTCTTTTTGATTTTTGGCCCTTATAGCGGGGCATTTAACGCATCAATCCTTCATTTATGCCTAAGGGATTTTATCTAGGTGCCTTTTTTTATTGTTTAGGTCTTTGCTAGTTTATGTTTAAACCCAAAATAAGGGGGATAGATCTTTGTTTGTTGAGTCGTTACAAAATAAGGGTTATAGATTTTGCAGCAGGACTAGGATTTTAGGCAGATTCAGCAGTTGTTTGTTACTTTACTAGGATTACCTTCAGGCAAGCCTGTGTCAATGGAAACTAGGATTATGTTTGAGGGGTTAGCAATTTTCCCCATCATACTTTCTATATCCTAGAAAGGTCCCAGCTATTTTTCATTTGGGGCCTGTTAGCAACATCACCACTGCCATTTCTCCAGCTGGGTCTATTCTCTATCCACGAGGGGCTGCCATCTTGCAGTTCAGCTGTTACTTGCACCAACTATTAATATTTTGGGTAGCTACTTGGGTTCAGTGCCATCTTTCTTGCAAGCGTGTGTGTTAGGACTCTATTCAAGCAGCTCCTGGCTGGTTATGCCACTTTTGTGTTCCACCCCTCCTTTTTGGCTTTTAGCTTCATTATAGTTTATGCATCCTCCTTACCTCTGCTTTGATCTACAGTTTGTACAGGAGTGTTGGGTTTCTAATGTTGATCCATAGTACAGTTTGGTCTATATATTATGCGGTTACCCTCAAATGTTCCTCTGTGTGGTCTTCTGGTTTTAGTGTCTTCGTAGGGGGAGTTTGTATATTGGGGTTCTATTTTATTAACATTTTATATTTTGTACATTTATTGCTTTTCTTCCAGTTTCCCTGGTACTGGTACAGCAGAAAGTCTTTTTTTTTTTCTGAGTGCTCAATCCTCTAACTTTACTATTTTTTTAAGCAGTTCTTGAGAAACCAGTTTTTTCTTCATGTCAACCACTGATTTTTAGTTTTCTCAGATCATATGAATGGCTAGTTAAAGCTTCTTCTCTTTTTCCAGACTTTTTGTTTTTTGAATTGAAATATTTCTTCAGTCTTTCGTTTATTTTAATAACCTCTGAGGACATTTGATTTATTTTTCCTTTAAATTACTGTAGGCCATCTCTTGAATCAAAGGTAAAGCCTTTTGTTGAACAGCTGCAGACAGTGTTTTCTCTTCACTTTATCTAGTTGATTTTCTTTAACTTTTTCCAGGCAGTGTATTTACTAGCCAGTAACTGAATTTTATTACAAAACAAAAAAATTCAGTGACATTCTTTTTCTCAGTTTATTTTTTCACAATGGGAGAGCTGAAATTATGCTGTTGATCAGTGTGCAGTCATCTTGGATGTCTCTTTCCAAACCACTGCTGCCTATCATCATAGATTCTTCAGCCCTACAGTGGGGGCATTGTATTAGACAAACTGCTCAAAGTGGCTTGTTACAATCAGTGACCAGTCTATGCATAGGTATTCTAGAGATGAGGACTATCCCTCTCTTGATAGACATTCCAGGGTTCCCTTCATCACAGATTGATAACTGTACATTGTGACAACATGGCAGTAGTGTGGTATATCAACAAGCAGAAGGGAACTCATTCCTACCACCATTTGATGAGAGGTTATGAGGCTTTGGTAGTTGTGTTATGTCCTCAGATTGCTTTCTGGTAGAAGTGCAGTTTTGCTAATGGGCTAGTTCTGTGTTGGATATTGATGAACAAGTCATTATTTCTATACTTCATTATGTAATCTGCACCAGTGTCTTTTATTACATTTTTAAATATATTTTTTGCAGTGATTTTAAGAGTCAAAATGTGACAGGCTAGTTTCTAAATATCAGACATCCTTGAATATGTAAGTAAATGTACCGTACAGTAATGGGTAAGAATGCAGTCCAAGATGATATGAGATTCATGATGACATGGCCAGGGGTTGATGTCTAAGAACATGTACAACACATGGGCATGACATGACCATTATATCTAGTTGCAGAGCTGTGACAAGAAAGGAATGAAGAAACTAACACTTCAGAATTTCATCAGTTATGTAATGTGTATATAGTGTATTTATGCAATCAACAGACTCAACATGCGTTAACTACCATCCTTTCAACACAAAAGCAGGTGTTTTGAACTCAGTCCTTGACAATTTATCTGGCAGCTCAGCAGTTACGGGCACAATGTATGCTTTTCAGAGATAACTGACCTTCCCAATACATCTCCCTTAAGCCACTCTTCCATTACTTTCTGTATAACCCTTCTTCTGGGTTCTGAAGCTTCTCTATTGCTAGTTTCTGTGTTGTGGGTATCACCCCTTTCAACGCATTTTCCAAATTATTTATGCCAGGTTTAAATGGCATTTTTTCCTCTGTCCCAAGTGCCCTTACCACAAGAATAGACAGCGTCTTTATTAGCACCACTGCTAATTTCTTTGCTAGCTCTACAAAAGCTTTTTCATATGGAATGTTGTGCACACCTTCTGCATTTTTGTCTTGCATATTAATTTTATTTACTGAACATTTTCTTGACTATAGAATGGCAGGATGGTCTTGTCGTATCTTGCTACTTGCACTTAAAAGTGCCTTGCTTACAGGCTTCTTCCTTACTCATATTACCTGTTGTTGTCAGCTACTTGTCTTCCCTGTTGACTTCCTCAGGTTTTTATTCCTCCATCCTCTCACTGGTGTTCTGTTTGTCTCGAAGCTATGAGGAACATAGTTCTTTGACTGCACACGTCATCTAATTTGTAAAGATTATATGGTTTACTGGTAAATCCACTATTCTAAGATTATTGTATTGAGTCACCTGCAATAAGGTATAACTCTGTCTTTATATGAGTGGCAGCCATACCCCTCAGCTTCTTAGTGCAAAAATAATGGGAGAGACAAAGGCCCAAAATCAGACACAGATTTTCAGTACTGCTCTTATAAATTTAGAAAGTTGCTGGAATAACAGGTTTAGCAGTAACTCTCATTTTCTGAATGATATGAAGTCTGAAATTCAAATGTCTGTCATTGTCTAGTGACTTCAGTCCTCAGTGATTTACCAAAAAGCTCCACATTTTATGAGGAGCAGACCAATAATATGATGTAAAAATATGGACATGCTGCTAAATTCTATACTATTTAGAGGTATGGTGGCTAACCACCCTTTCAATTTATTTTATTTCTTTATGTTGCCCTTTCAGTATGATTGTTAACTTGGAATAAAAATAATAATTTTGCCGCCTCTTGTTGCACAGATTACTGTTGCTTGTAATCCACCATTAATTGTATTTGTTTCACATTAGAAGAGAGAGGTTTATAACCTGCATTTGCTTGCTCATCTCACTTTCCCTACTCACTTTTTTGTGAATGAGGACCGTCTTCTATTTATAACCTTTCAGGTTCAGTACTAACACACCTTGCACATTTCTGTGTACATTTATGTCCTGTACTGATATTTTCTTCATTTCATACACTGACATCCCTTATGTTTTTTTTTTTTTAGATTCAGAATTTTTATTTAGCTCTTTTTCAATTCCTCAGTTGACATCTCTATCAGTTTTGATTTCAGAATTTCTCATTAGTTTATATTCAGTTCTTTTACTAACATCTCTTGGTGTTATGATTTTCTTCTGTTTCATCATCACAGCATGATTCTGTTAACAGACAGAATCTTTTTTATTGTCTAAACAATGCCTAATTTTGACTCCTTTTATTTCAACCAGTGATTTCACCTGTGTACCTGATGAATCTGGGCATCTTGAGGCAATGCAGCAATTGCCTCATGTACACAGACAACCCTCTCTTCCTACCACCCAACACTACAACCTGTGAGAGATGCACTTATATAGCCAAACTGGAAGCAAAGCTCTCTTCACCCAAGACTGGACTAGACAGTCAAGAAGAGAGGGTAAACACTTGCACCACACCACACTCAACACATAGTCCCTCAAAACCTGCAGCCCCAAAACACACACATAGAAACATAAAACACACACCTACATTTGCGGAGGCTCTCAATAAAAACCTACCCAAGTATCAGGGACATCCAAAGCATAAACGCAAGCAAACTCCACCCCCCAACACAACCCAAATGACACGTAGCCCACAAACTCAGTGTGCCACTCAACCACAGCCCATAAGGCATAACAACGTACCCAACACTCTAGTCATAGGTGACTCTATAGTCAGGCACACTGATGTTCCACTCACTAGACTAAACAAGGAGAAAGTTACTGTCAGCTGCCTGTCAGGTGCCAGGATCCGCCACATAACGCATGCACTCAGGTCACTCCACAGTAAGTACAAATATGACACTGTCATTGTCCATGTTGGTGTAAATGACCTGAGACGTACCTCCCTGGACTACATGAAAAGAGACATGGAGGAGCTCTCCGATCTTGTATCCCAGGCAGGTATGACCCTAACCCTGAGTAGCATCCTGCCATCACCCTGAATGATACCACAGTACAAGGACAAAATGATTGACTTCAACAATTGGCTAAGCTTCTGGTGTCATTCTAAGGGGATCTAGTATTTGTCTGCCTGGGACGACATGATCGTCAGTCCACGATGCTTTGCCAGAGATGGCCTGCACCTGTCATCCTTAGGATTCCGGATACTGGCTAAGACTCTTGCCACCCCTGTAGTGCCTTTTTTAGGCAATGTTCAAATGACAAATTCACCACCGTAACAGGTACAAGCAAGCAAAATCTGAGGGTAATGCTACTCAATGCTAGAAGTCTAAACCTCAAAATGCACTCACTCAAGGCACTCCTTAAAATGGAGAACATTGACATCTGTGCAGTGACAGAGACCTGGTTCAAAGCTCCAGAGAGCACCCCTGCATTACCAGGCTTCAATTCATACCACACCTTTCGGCCACCTAACCCAGAAAGAAGCACTAAAGGTGGAGGCGTGTCCATATTCATTAAGGATATCCACACCTCCAGGCTAGTTGCACAGCATAATGCATCCGAGATTATCCAAGTGCAACTAACTCTGGCAAGACCAATCCAAATTGTAGCTTGCTACAGACCCCCCCACCATGCCCCAGGATTCACACTCCTCATTTCTTGATACACTGGAAAGTATTAGGGTACAACCCAACACCCTAATAATGGGCAATTTCAACTACCCCACCATTAACTGGGAAAACTACTCATGTACCAACTCTTTTGCTCAACGTTTTCTAGAATTCATAAATTCCAACGCCTTGGATGAACTTATTCACACCCCCACCACCAAAGCAATATCCTAGACCTGGTCATTACCAACATGGGAAACCGGTGTTCCACACCAGAGGTCAATTCCTCGTTGGTCAGATCCGACCACAAGCTTATCAGCCTAGACATCCACATCCCACCCCCAGCCCCAGTTAGGGAAACCATTGTAAAAAACTTCTTAAAAGCCATCTTCACACTTCTTAAGACAGAAGTGGCAAACGTCATGACACCCATGCAGACGGACAATAGAGGTATGACTGCCGAATCCTACACAAATGCACTTTATGAGCACTTACACGAGTGCATGGATCATGCTATCCCTAATAGAACCAAGATGTTATCGTCCAAAAAAAGGAAGCCAATCTGGTGGTCCTCTGCTATAAACAAACTCTACAACAGAAGAAAGAAACTGTTGCAAAAAAAGAGTAAAATCCCATGACTGGAGGAACTCCCTGGTCAACCTCAGTAAGAAGCTGAGATCCCTCATAAAATCCTCCAAAGCTAGTTACGAAAACAAAATTGCCACTGACTCTAAAGACAACCACAAAGCATTCTATAGCTATGTCAAGAATCTAAATGGGAACACTCAGATCTGCTCTGAGTTACAGCATAATGGCACTAAATATACAGAACCAACTGATATTGCCAACATCCTAGCAGATAGGTTCAGTGCTAACTTTACCCCCTCTCACCCCCTAGAGGGCCCATCTCTATACCGGAAGAATGCAAAGTTCCTATAATCACGGCTGCACAGGTAAAAGACACACTCTCCAAAGCCAAGAACACAGCATCCATGGGACCTGACAATATCCCAGGCTGCGTTCTACATGAACTACAGAATGAACTGGCACCCTACCTAAGCACCATGTTCAATCATAGCCTCACCTCAGGCTTTGTACCCACTGAATGGCGCACCGCAACAGTTATCCCACTCCACAAAGGGGGAGTCACGACAGATCCCGGGAACTACCGCCCCATTAGCCTGATGAGCCTGGTCTGCAAGGCCATGAAACGTATCCTTATGGAACTCATAAACAAAGACATTGGTAATCTCCAAACTCTGGACCCTACTCAGTTTGGATTTGTAAAAGGTAGATCATGTCTCCTAAACCTGATTGACTTCTTTGAAGCAGTCACCAAAGCCATAGATGAGGGTAAAATGGTTCACACAGCTTATCTAGATCTCGCCAAGGCTTTCGACACCATCCCTCACTCTGGAATTATAGATAAGCTCACTAAACTAGGTATAAATCCCTATGTCACAAGATGGGTTGCCAACTGGCTCACGGACAGAACCCACACTGTGAAAGTAGCGGATTCCAAATCCGACATCAGACCAGTGACAAGTGGAGTACCACAGGGTTCAGTCCTGGGTCCTCTCCTGTGTGGTATCTACTTCTCTGAAGTGCAGGCCAACACAGAAGGTCTTTGGCTAACAAAGTTTGCAGATGACTGCAAACTAGGAGCCATAATCGAAACTCCTAACGATGTGGACAAACTACAAAAGGGCCTCACTGAGACAGATACCTGGTGTCAAAGCCATGGCCTGAAGCTCAATGCCAAAAAGTGTATTGTCATCCCCTTTGGTAAAAACTCTGTGCCCATGAACTACCACATAGCAGGTAGTCTACTCAATGCCGAAAATGTGATGAGACCTTGGGACACAGGTGGACAGTAGTCTCTCCTTTGATAATCACATCGCCACAGTGGTCAGGAAATCCTTCTACGTGGCTCATCTCATCACAAAAGGATTCTCATCCAGAAAAAAAAGAGGTCATTGTTCCCCTCTACTCATCACTCATTAGACCCATTATAGAGTACAACGCCCCTTTTGGTATGTACCTCACAAGACATCTACAACAACTGGAAAGACCACAGAAATACCTCACAAAGACGATTACTGGCCTCAAACAGATGCTCTTTGCAGACCGTCTCAAAATGCTACAGCTTTACTCCATCGCATATCGCCTACTCAGGGGCGATCTCTGCCTAACATACAAAGCTATGTCAAACCCAGAGCAAGAAATCCCAATCCCTCCGAGCTACACGCTCTAGGGACCTTAACCTTTTCACCACAATAAACAGAACATGCTTGAGGGATAGATTCCTGTCCCAGAGACTTCCCATACTCTGGAACAGACTACCTATCTATGTCAAACAGAGCTCCTCATTAGCACTCTTCAAGAATAATCTTGATGATTGGATGGGAAATGGGAAATTCACCCCGGGGATCACTTCTGTGGCTCTGCTCGACAGGGGCACAGGAAAATTATTTTCTTGGGTGGCGAAAGCCAGGGTACATTTTTTGGCTAGGCTTGTATGGGCCCTAGGGCCGATAGCCTAGTACCTACCTATGAACCTATGAATCACTGTCACATTTATTTATTTTTTCATTTCTTTATGTTTACTAACCTGATATGTGAAATCCAGTTATCTCTACATAGAATTCCTGTCTTGGTTCAACAGGCATCTCACTATGACTGTTCAAGGTTGCCTGGTCTCTCTGTCTGCACTACCTTCTCTTTGTCTTGCTCCCTCTCTCTTGTTCTGTATTACAGGAAGTAACAGGAACATTCTTTCACTGTGTTTTTCTTCTCTTAATCTCCCCAACATGATGTTTGTACACTTCCCTTTCACTTCTTTTCTTCTCTAGTTCTCTCTGAAAATGGCATCTTAGAAGAAATTTCACATACCATAGAGGTCCTTGTATTCCTTAGTTGCAGTATTCTGCATATGGGTTTACCCTTCTAGTCTTGCGTACGTATGGCCACTATCCAAAAGCTTTCAGTCCCTCCTGGGTGCACGAGACATCAGGTGTAGAAGAGAGTATGTGGCCATAGGTTGGCACGCACCAGCCTTCAGAACTTTCAAGCCACCAGTCGTACGCCAGGTGTTCCTGCTTTCACTGACGACCGATTCAAGTTTCAAGCTAAGTACCCTGTTGGGGATATTTTCAGTTCATCCGTTTTTATTACTGCCTTTTTATGTCATACAGAAAGGGTAAATGTCAGTGCGGTTGTCAGATCCCTCATAAAGACACCCACAGTAAGTGTTTGATGTTCTTTGCGTTTCAGTGTTGCAGTCATTACATTTGGGTTATCTGCTTGCAGTAGCCCTCAGTCTGTTTGATTAGCAAAGTCTTGGGTCCTGTGTCGGTTGCTGTCCCTTCTTCCATGACGTCAGGTCGTCAGGGGAATAAAACATTCAGCCGACGCCATTACATCAGTCTTTCTTGCCGTGCAGTGCCAGAAGCAGTTCACAAGTGCCGGTCGGCCGACTCCTGAAATTTTCGTTTTCGAGTTTCAGAACCGAAGTCTTTAACTAAAGCTATGTACCCTGTTGGGGAAACTTTTTCTTTCTCCTTACCGATGTCAGTAAAAGTTAATAATTGCATTACTTGTGGAAAGCAAATACCTCACAAAGATTTTCATTCGTTCTGTATTCCTTGCCTAGGCCCTGACCATGACGTACCTTGCTGTCGGTTTTGTGCTTTATTTAATCAGCGCACTATCCGTCGTCGGTATATCTTCGCCTCTAAATATTTCGGTTTTCGGTTTAATTATCCAGAAATGTCGTCGGTTAGCCATCCGACTACCGGGATTCCAAAAAAAACATAAAGGTAAAGACAGAGACAGGCCGCCGAGGTCCAAAACTGCCGACGACGCTTCTCCTAAGCCAGTCGCCAGTTCGCTGGTACTTAGTGAGGCGCTTTCCCAGCCACTGCTTACCCGCTACTTCTGACTCGCAGGCCTGTACTGAGACCCATTCGGAGTCTGGTATGCCACGAGATGCTTCAACTGTGGAACCTGCGGATGTCTCTAACTTGGATGAGTCCGGAGCTGCTTTGCAGGCACCGGCTTCTGAGGGTGTATTCAGGCCTACGGACTTGCATATTAAACAGATGCCTCCATCTTCATTTAGGCCAAAATCTCAAACCATGCCTAAGAAACCCACGCCCAAACCACATGTTCAGGCCTCTATGCCTAAAAGACAAATGATAAGAATGGCTGAAGATCTTATAACTCTAATCAAGGGAAGCCAACCTTCCCCTTGTAAGAGACCTAGAACTGAAGTTGTTTATGAATCTTCTGACCAGGATTATGATTTTTCTGATTCTTCTGATGATCTGGATTTGCCCTTATCTACTTATGAGGATTCTGATGCAGAGGACACTATTCCCTCTGCTTCCCCTCCAAATGATTTTTCTTTTGGTGAGACCTTACATACTCTAAGGGAACATTTCCATTGGGAAAGCCAGGATTTTTCTGATTCTAAGACGAGGCTTAGGGATTTCTTACTTCTGCCTCAGCATAGGCCTTTAGCTATACCTCCTGTACTGGACATTGCTGATGATGCCTTTTCAGAATCTAGTTTGGCTCCTGATTCGTTGCCTCCTGCTCCCAGAAAACCTGACGGATATTACAGGGTTCCTGATTCACACAAGTTCCGTTTTAAAAATCCTGTTGTGGATCCAGAGACTATTTCACAGGGACCCAAGGGCATTAAAGGTTCTACTGCTAAAAATCCTACCCCCTCGGATAGAGACTCCAGGATGCTGGATAGATGGGGTAAGAAGGTTTACACTTCTGCAATCTTGGCCATTAGGGCTTTAAACTGCCAGTTTCATATGTTATAGTATCAATAACATGTTATTGGATTGCTTAAACAGAAAATTATGTCGATTCCTGACTGTGCTGAAAATAAAGAATTACAGGATTTAATGCATTCTGCTGAACAGGTTGGAAAACATACTTTGCAATGTGGATTTGATTCATTAGAGGCCTCTTGCAGGGCTGCTGTTACTGGGTCTGTGCTCAGAAGGCATGCTTGGCTTAAGGAGCAATCTTTGCCTGATCATGTTAAAGCTAAATTGTTGGATGCTCCCTTAAATCAGGACCGCCTTTTTGGCAACAAGGCTGAGGAAGTTCTTAAAAAGATGGAAGATAAAGCTAAATCTATGCAAACTGTCAAAGATTTCTTACAAGTTCAGCCTCCTAGATGTAGTAGGCACTGGCCCTCTAAGAATTGGTCCTTTCCGGCCCCTTGCAAGTCTTCTCAAGCCAAACCCAGACACAGCAGAAACCCCAGGATGTTATGTGATCCTATCTCGCCTACATTCTGTACTGATGGGCTCGGAGCCGATCCCTCGGCTCCGACTTGGCCCGCTATGCTATAGAGCGAAGCCTCTTATTGGCTGAGCTATTCTCTATCCCAGGATGCACCACCACTAATCCCCCAGATCTCGTTTGCCGCTTACAAGCTAGGACAAGGTCTCAAACTTGGCTGAGCTAAGTACTGTTTTTTCTAAAGTTTCCTGTCAGGAAATTCCATATTCTTACCCAAAAGCTGTTTTAACAGCTATTGTTGTTGTACGCGTGTGTTTTGGTACATTTTTTTGTGGTAAATTGAGTGTTTGTTTAAGGGAAAGGTTTCCCGTTTAAGTTAGCCTTCCCCTATTCTTCAGCTAGTTTCTCTTATTTTTTCAAGGAGGTCAAGTACCTGTTTAAGTTAGAGGGTCTTGGCCCTCCTTTTTAGTGTTTCTGATATTGTATTGTATCGTTTTAAAAAAAAAAAAAAAAAAAGTTAAATTTTTTGTATTGTGGTAAAATCTTTGTTCTGACTAGATAGTGCTTCTTTTCCACTGTTTTAGTGACTTTTTGATAGGCATTATGTCAAAAGAACATAGACCCTCAGGGTTCAAAAAGTGCACGAGGTGCGGTTATAAGATGTCTATAACCGATGACCACTCGTGCAAGATATTGTTTAGGCGCCATGCACCTACAGGAGTCCTGTAGCGTGTGTCACGCCTTTTCATCTAGAGTCCTCCAAGAGAGGAAGAATAAATTAATATTGAAAGGGCTGATTAAACCCTCCTTCGAGGCGGCCTTATCTTCCTCATCCTCTCCTACTAAGAAGAAGAAAGCATCGGCTCCGACCAGCCCATCGGAACCGACTGCTAAGAAACCTAGGCAGGCTTCTCCATCGGCTCCACGGACTTCGGAGCCGAGGGTGGAACGGTCTGCCTCGATGCCCCCAGTCTCGACTCCTCTGGTTTCAGAGCCCAGGACTGGGGCTTCGAGAGGCGGGTCACCTTCATCGGCTCCACTGATTTTGGAGCCGATGAGGGTTGCCGGCTTAGACTCTTCCCCTTCGGCGCCGAAGCCCTCCTCGGCACCGAGGGAAATTGTTTTGGAATCTCCCTCGGAACCGATATTGGTCGAGTCCATTCGGAGCCGGTCCCCCAGTCCTTTGGAGCCGATGGAGAAGTCGGTTCGGACCCGATCGGTTTCATCTAGATCCTCCAAGATGTCTGATTCAGACATCGACAGGGTGCTCCTAAGAATTTTTCAGTCTCCTGTGTTCCAAAAATTAGTTTCGGCTCCAGCCCATTCGCTCGAGCCGATGGCCCACCCTGTAGCTATGGTTCCTCCTCCAACAGCCTCGGCACCGTTGGAGCCGGTGCTGGTGGAGCCGATGGAGGTTTTCGGGTCAGCCCCGACCCTTACTCCAACCCCGGCTCTCGAGTCGGAGTTCGGTACGTGGACCTCCTCTGTCGGCCCCGGGGGGCACGCTTCGGGACTGATGTTTTCGGTCCCAAGGCTTCCTCTCGGTGCGTCGGCTGCGGGGGTACCGTCTACTGTTGTGGCCACGGGGGTTGGACCTTCCCAGGATTCTGGTGGTCCGGCCTTCAGGGCCATGAGGAGTGCGTTAGCCAAATCTTCTTTGGCTACCTCCATGGTCTCACCAGCACCTTCCCTGCATACGGAGACTGGGTTTTTGGCAGTCCCCCTGTCCTTAGACAGCAGAGCCCCGGGGCCTGAGGTCACCCCCACTGGGGGTTCCTCCCCTCCTGGAGGTCCCTGTGAAGCTTCTTCAGAGGAATCCTCAAGGAAAAGATTGTGCAAGAGGAAGCACGTTGACTCCCCCGATGAGTCTCTCACGTCAGACACTGATCTTGATGATGCAGAGGGGTCCCCTAAGTCGTCCTCAGATGATGTCTCCTTTGCAGACATCCTGGAAGCCCTCAAACAATGAGGCGGCTGGCATTCCAAACCCCCTTCTGCTGACGAGTCGGTGTTCCTTAAGGCCTTCGGGGTTCAGCCCTCCGCCTCCTGGGTGTCTCCGCCCTTCGACGAGCTCCTAGATTTGATCTGTCGAAGGGCGTGGGAACATCCAGACTCTGTGGAACCGGTGCCTGCTCGCCCAAATAAGTTCCTGTCAGCATCCCCAGAGAAGGAGTTTTTGACAAAAGTTGTGGCTGTAGATGCCTTGGTGGTGGCATCTGCTACCCAACAAGATGTAGCAGAGGCTTCGACGTCCGTCCATCCTCCTAATAAGGAGTCTAGGAGCATGGATCGGTACGGAAAGCGCACCCTCAGTTCAGCGGCCTTTACCTTAAGATCCCTGAACTATTTAACGCACTTCACCAGGTTTCAGAGGGATCTGATCAAGGAGCTTTCAGATACCCTCTTGGGTAACCTACCTGAGCAGCTGGCCCAGTCGGTTGGCTCTCAGTTGGCTACGCTGTCATCCATATCAAACTCGTCCATGAGGCTCATTTCATATGCGGCCGAGGGGGCGAGTAGAGCGGTGGGTACAGGTATTGCTCTACGGAGGCAAGCCTGGCTCCACCTGTGTCATTTTGCGGAAGCCTTCAAGTCTTCCTTTGTCAACGCTCCCTTTGATGGGTCCTCTTTGTTTGGACCCAAGGTAAAGGACACATTGACCTGCTGCGAGCAAGAAGGTAAGACTTTGACTGCCGTAGGGGCACGATTTTCCACTCCCTTTCGGCCTTACCCCAAGGCTAAAAGAGGAGGGAAAATGTGGTTCCGTAAATCCCAGAAGTCTTATCCCTCACAGCAGGACGATCCCCCTTCTAGAGGCAGAGGAGGGGGAAATTTTTCTGGAAGACGCCGTCCCAGAGGCGGCAGAGGCCCCCACAACACTGGAGACCGCGAGTCCTTTCGTGGCTCTTCAGCCTTTCACAGTCCCTGAGGGATTGCCCGACTGTGCAGCTCCGGAGCCAGTTGGGGGTCGTTTTTCGAGGCACCTAAAAGCCTGGGAAGGTATCACTCAGGACCGATGGGTGCTTCGAATTATCGCCGGAGGTTACGCCATTCCCTTTTCTCACTCCACACCTCCGTCCAAGAAAATCCCGGACCCGCCACCCAGTCAACGGGAAATTGCAGCCTTAGAAGTCTCAAAGCTGCTTCAAAAAGGAGTCATCCAACCGGTCCCCGCAGACCAGTTCGGATTAGGGACTTACTCAAGATTCTTTTTGGTGCCAAAAAAGACCGGGGACTTGAGGTCCATTTTGGATCTCAGCATTCTAAATCGTTCAGTCAAAAAGTCCAAGTTCCGAATGGTCACCCTACAATCCATTCTCCCACTGCCGGAGAAAGGTGTTTGGATGTGCTCCATAGATCTCAAGGACGCTTATTACCACATCATGGTACATCAGGCGTCCAGGAGACATCTGCGCTTCAGCCTAGGAGGCAGTCATTTTCAGTTCCACGCGCTGCCCTTTGGTCTCACCACATCCCCCAGGGTGTTCACCAAATGTTTGGCAGTCGTGACTGCTCACCTGAGAAGTCTAGGATTCCAGGTGTTTCCGTATCTAGACGACTGGCTCCTAACTGCCACCTACAGGCATCTACTATTGCAGAACCTACAAGCCACAATATCACTGGGCACTTCCCTTGGAATCACCTTCAATTGGCCAAAGTCTGTGTTGCTGCCATCTCAACGCATAAGATTCATCGGAGTAGAGATAGACTCAAACCGAATGCGGGTCTATCTTCCTACAGAAAGGATTCAAACCATACAGGCTCAAGTTCGAGCCTTACTTCTCAGATCCAAAGCCCCAGCCAGAATGGTCCTGCAGCTGTTGGGATCTATGTCCGCCACTGTTCTTCTAGTTCCCCTAGCAAGGTTGCACATGAGAATTCTCCAGTAGCTTCTTTCAACACAGTGGTCCTTTCAGGATCTCCCTCTGTCACCTCATATGGATCACGGAAACCTGCAAACGGGACCTTCGCTGGTGGCTGGTGTCCTCCAATCTGGATCAGGGACGACCCTTTTTTCCACCTCCTCCTCCTGTGGCCACTTTGACTACGGACACCTCCCAGATGGGGTGGGGGGGGGCATTCCTTGGGCAGGTCAGTCCAAGGCAAATGGCATTCGGAAGAGAGCCTCCTTCATATCAACATTTTAGAAATGAGGGCGGTGTTTCTGTCCCTACAAGCCCTTCACGATTACCTCCCTCAGAGCGTAATTGCCATTCACTCCGACAACATGTCAGTAGTCTGGTACCTGAACAAGCAGGGAGGGACCAGATCCTACCCCCTTTGCAGAGAGGCCATGAGAGTTTGGGAATGGGCAGTGTCGACCAAACATTTTTTAGTGGCGACTCATATCCCTGGCAAGTCCAATGTGATAGCCGGCAGACTGAGCAGAACTATCCTCTCTCCTCACGAGTGGTCTCTGAACAATACAGTGGCAACTCAGATTTTCAGCAAATGGGGAATTCCTTGTTGCGACCTCTTCGCAACCCGCTGAACGCAAGTGCAAAAGTTCTTCTCCCTCACTCCGGCTCCGGGAGAGCCCTATGGACGACTAGCCCATCCTTGGCCCACCGGCTTGCTATGCTTTTCCCCAGTTCCCTCCTTCCCAGAGTGATCCAAAAGGCGTCTCACTTGGGGAGCAAAATGATCTTAGTTGCTCCTTACTGGCCTCGTCAGGTATGGTTCCCCTATCTTCGGAAATATGCACTGGACGGTCCATGGTTCCTGAATCAGATCCCAGACCTATTAGTTCATCAGTCGGGACTACTCCACCAGTCCCTCCACACCTTGAAATTAACAGCTTGGCTCCTCCTCTTCCGACTATAGTCAGGAATCATACCTTAGACCCGGAAGTCATACATATCTTATCTTCGGCCCACAAGTCTGCCACTAAGAAATTGTATACTAGCAAATGGAAGAGATTTGCTATTTGGGCTCAACTCCGGGGTCTGGATCCCATCACTATTCCTGTATCGGAAGTCCTAAAATTTCTAACCTCCCTTTTCAATCAAGGTTCTTCAGTCTCTACCATCAAGATCCAATTGGCAGCTATTTCCAATTTTCATGAATCTATAAACCCACCTTTAATGAGCAACAGATTGTGTAAGACCTTCATGAAAGGTGCTGCGCTTTTACGACCTCCGATTTCTCATCCTGCTCCTCCATGGTATCTCGATATGGTGTTACGTGCCTTAACTTCCTCCCCCTTCGAACCGGCAGCAACATGTGATTTGAAATTTCTATCGTGGAAAACTGCCTTTCTGGTCGCGATTACTTCTGCCAGAAGGGTTTCAGAGCTTCAAGCTTTGTCTGTAAAACCTCCGTACCTGGTTTTTCACAAAGATAGAGTATCTCTCAGGCCTAATCCATCCTTTGTCCCTAAAGTTTGTTCCAGTTTTTGTCTACAACAGTCATTAGAACTTCCAGTTTTCTTTCCAAAGTACTCAAACAAAGCGGAATACATATTCCACACATTAGATGTCCACAGGCAATTATGCTTTTATTTAGATAGGACCAAACAAACAAGGAAAACAGATCAATTGTTTGTGTCCTTTTCGGATAATAAATTGGGCAAAGCCACAAAGGTCACTATTGCCAAATGGATCAGGGACTGTATTAGTCAAGCTTATTCCTCTTCTAATAAAGAGCTTACGACCTCTGTCAAAGCTCACTCTACAAGAGCTATGGCTACTTCAATAGCATTCCATTCTAAGCTTGCCATTAGTGATATTTGTGCTGGCTACGTGGTCTTCCCTTTACACTTTCATTTCCCACTACAAATTGGATGTGGCATCTCGGGGGCAAGCTTCATTTGGTTCCACAGTGCTCAGGAGTGTTTTCCAGTGAGCCACCCAGGATTTAGGTGCTAGGGACGCTGTCCCATCAGTACTGAATGTAGGCGAGATAGGATCACATAACATCTTTTAGTTATGTACTTACCATAACTTTAGATGTTTGGGATCCATCTCGCCTACATTCCCAATAACCTACCCTCCTTCCCCCTTCCTTGGAGATCAGAAGAGATCGGACGGTCTGAATTCTATTGTTTCAACTTGAAACATCTGGCAATGTTATATAAACAAGTTATGTGTGTGTGCATGAATGCGGACAAACAAGATCTGGGGGATTAGTGGTGGTGCATCCTGGGATAGAGAATAGTTCAGCCAATAAGAGGCTTCGCTCTATAGCATAGCGTGCCGAGTCGGAGCCGAGGGATCGGCTCCGAGCCCATCAGTACAGAATGTAGGCGAGATGGATCCCAAACATCTAAAGTTATGGTAAGTACATAACTAAAAGTTTCAGTCCCAAGGGACACACAAGACTAATTAGTGGGGGTTTTCCACACCCAAATCTGGGAGTAGTAAGACTCGCCCTATGGAAAACTGTCTCAATGACTTGCTTTTAAAATTTCCAAGCAGTTCCCAACTGAATGCTCCTTTAGGCGGAAAGATTGGTCTGCAGGCCAAAAACTGTGAACTCATTACCCAGGACAAATGGGTTTTAAATATACTGTACCAAGGATACAGATTTCACTTCCACACGTTACCAACTCCAAGCGGGTGGCCAGATCTACCCCCAGATCAGTGGGCAGAGGCCCAAAATCAAGTTCTCTCTCTTTTAAACATGGAAGCTATTCTATTGGTACCAAAAGAGGAAAAGGGACAAGGTTTCTATTCGAGACTTTTCCTGGTACCCAGAAAAGGCAATACATGGCATCCTATCCTGGACCTTTCTACTCCAAACACCTTCCTGGTGATTCCAAAATTCAAAATGCTGACACTTCACCAGCTGCTTCCTATGCTAAGCAAAGATGCATGATTAGCAACACTAGACTTAAAAGAAGCATACCTACACATCCCTATCAGGGAGTCTTGCAGAAGATACCTATGCTTCAAAGCAGGCTGCATGCACTATCAGTTTTCTGCACTGCCCTTTGGCTTATCTACTGTGCCCAGAGTATTCACATTGTGCCTAGCTCCAGTCATTGCATTTTTCAGGCAAAGAAATATTCAGATATACCCATACCTGGACAATTGTCTAATTCAGGCAGAAAGCCAGGACATACTTTTTAGTCATCTGGCCTTTGTTCAAAGGGTACTGACTGGTCTGGGGTGCATCATAAACAAAAATAAATCACACCTGGTACCCTGTCAACAAATTATATTCCTGGGAGCAAGCTTAAATACAACTTCACAGATGGCTTTCCTCACGCCAGAGAAACGGATTCATTTGACAACCTACTTCAAACAAGTGGCCACAAAAACCCTGCAATCTGCAAGGCAAATTCTGCAAGCCTTGGGGTTCATGGCCTCCTGAATTCTTCTAATTCCATATGCAAGGCTGCATATGAGGAAACTACAATGGTATCTCAAAAGCCTATGGTGTCAACATTCACAGGATCTAGAAGCAAGGATTCCTATCATACCTTACCTACGCCTAGAGTTCCTTTGGTGGGCAGAGGCCTGCCACCAAAACCAGGGATACCATTCACACTACCCCCTGCCGCCCAGATTTTAACAACAGATGCATCAGACTATGCATGGGGGGCTCACATGGCAGGGAAATGCATTCAGGGCAAATGGAACCTAAGTCAAATGCACCTGCACATAAATCAAAAGGAAATGTTAGCTGCACAGAATGCACTGACAGCCTTCAAGGACCACATTCTTCCAGGACAACTAATGGTAAAGATGGACAACACCACTGTGATGTGGTACATAAACAGGCAGGGGGGTACACATTCTTACCCCCTCTGCAGACTAGCCAGGGCATTGTGGAACACAGCCTTGAGCTACCAAGTGAATCTACAAGCTCAATTCCTGCTAGGAAACCTAAATACAGTGGCAGACGGACTAAGCAGAAATCTCATGGACCCATACGAGTGGAAACTGTACCCAAAGATTTTTAATATGTTGACAAGCAAATGGGGGAGCCCAGATATAGACCTGTTTGCCTCCCCCCCGGAACCATCAGTTGGACAAATTTTGCACAAATATTCCTCACAAGTTAGCTTGGAAAGTGGATGCTCTATCCTTCAGCTGGAAAAACCTATAAGTCTATGCCTTTCCTCCTCTGCCTCTGCTCTCCAAAGTACTACTAAAGATCAAACAGGGCAAGCCAAGGACGATTTTAATTGCACCAGACTGGCCTCGCCAACACTGGTACCCACTCTTGCGAAGTGTGTAATGCTTGGCTCCATGGCACCTGCCTCAGACTCCTTCCTTCAGGAGAACCAGATTCTGCACCCTCAGCTGCAAACCCTGAACCTAGCAGCCTGGCTAATTACCTAATCTCTCCTTTACCATCTCTCAGCAAATCAGTGATGGATATCATTTTAGTGGCAAGGAGGTCCAGTACCAGAAAATCTTATGCTGCAAAATGGAAAAGATTTTTCTGCCTGGAACCAATCTCAAGGAATGAATGCAGCAGTGCTCAGTTTACCTCAGATTCTACAATACTTGACTGAGATGCTTCATAAGGGCTTGTCCTTCCATCAAAATTCATGCCTCAGCCATTTCAGCTCATTATAGCACAGAGCCTCCCCTCTTCTCTCACCCACTACTCAAGCAGTTCCTCAGAGGGGCCAAAAACTTAAGGCCACCCACTTGAGCTCCAACTCCAGCCTGGGATCTTAACTTTGTCTTGGAGAAACTCACTCTTCCTCCTTTCGAGCCAGCTGCTACTGCAGATTTAACATTTCTTTCCTGGAAAACAGCTTTTCATTTAGCTGTCACTTCTGCAAGAAGGGTATCGGAATTACAGGCCCTTATGGCAGTGGAACCTTTCATCATCTTTCATGCGGATAGAGTGTCCCTCAGAACCAGTCCCTCCTTCATGCCCAAAGTGGTATCCAGTGTGGCTCTTAATCAGTCCATTCATTTGCCTGCCTTCTTTCCTAACCCACAGAACAAAGGGGAATGGATACTGCACTCTTTAGATGTGCACAGACAGCTTAGATTGTACTTGGACAGGACTAAACCTCAAAGGAAATCTGAACAACTGCTGGTGGCATTTGCTGCAGGGACAGAGGGGAAAGCTTTTTCAAAATAAACCATTTCAAAATGGATAGGCCACTGCATTCTTTTCTGCTATAAGCACCATGGAAAACCTATCCCACAGGGCATCAGACCCCATTCAGCCAGGGCTGCATCTACCTCTACAGCCTTTCTCAGAGGCATCCCTACTAGGGTCCTAGGGACATCCTAGAGGCTGCTACCTGGAGTTCTGTACATACTTTCACCAAGCATTATCATTTGCCAATTTTCTCTAAATCCAGAGCTAGTTTTGCCAATGCAGTCTTGCAGGGCCTTATAGCTCATCCTAATTCTATTTAAATTCCTCCTCCCAACCTTAGCTTTGGGAATCTACCCAAATGTAATGACTGCAACAGTGAAACACGAAGAACATAGTACAGTTGTGTACACTTACCATAAATGTAGATGTTTGAGTGTATTCACTATTGCAGTCCTGGTTACCCTCCCTCCAGCCCCCTTACTTCTTTTGGCTATACCTCTACTCTCCTTTACTATGCTCAAAAGCTTTTTGGTGTATTTGCTTTTGTGTTGGAGGTATAACCTTGTATATTTATAGATTTAATTGCTTCCCATTAGGGGGGCACCTGACATCTGAGGCAAGAAAAACTGATATAATGGTGTTGCATGTTTTATACCCCTGACCTGATGTCATGGAAGAAGGGACAGCAACCGACGCAGGACCCAAGACTTTGCTAATCAGGCTGAGTGAGAGCTACTGCAAGCAGATAACCCAAATGTAATGACTGTAACAGTGAATACACTCGAACATCTACATTTATGGTAAGTGTACACAACTGTACTTTCTGTCTCGGATGGTCGCACAATTATAAGGCCTGCCGTATTTGCCAGGCGTTCTTCTGAAAATGTTGCGCAGTCATTTGCATGTGTTTAATTTGTACTTAACAACTTGCTTTGCATATGGAGGGCTCATCGGATGTCACCTCTGAACCACCAAAAAACAAGGCCAGATCTTTACAGCCTGTAATGCTTGCTGAGCCTCTTCCAGCCACTCCAGAGCCTGTAGCTGACATCGGCTTGTCCTTAGGATCTGGACCCGGATCCGCCGCACCAGATATTGCGGCTACCTCTAAAGAAGCTGTACTACCAGTGAGCGAGAGCACGTCTGCAGAGGCTCTTCCGGTGACCATTTTGGATGCCGGGGGGGAACCAGTGTGTTCGGGGGAACCTTCCAATTCCCTGCCTCAGACTTTGATGCCTGCTCCTAAACAGATGCCCGTTGGGACTCTCAAGAGGAGAGAAAAAAAGAATCATATCTCTCAGCCAGCAGAAAGTATTCCAAACCTGGAGGCCTTTAGCCAGAGCCTTTCCTCAGCTTTTGTGCTCCTGAGGCCTACATTAGCTGCTTCTGCTCCTGCATCTTCTCCT
Source organism: Protopterus annectens (assembly GCF_019279795.1). Taxonomy (NCBI): domain Eukaryota; kingdom Metazoa; phylum Chordata; order Ceratodontiformes; family Protopteridae; genus Protopterus; species Protopterus annectens. Next base: position 445,241,701 of record NC_056726.1, read on the forward strand.
CCTCTCCTTTGTCCTAGGCCTCAACCTGCAGAGACATTTACTAGGGAAGAGTTCATCTGTTCAGATTCCGCAGATGATTCCCTCTATGGTAATTCACAACTTTCTTCTCCCTTGGGATATAGATTCCCAGAGGAAGAATCTATAGACCCAGATTCCCCTGCTGAAGACTTGACCTGCTCTGAAACTATTTTCAAAATGAAGGAACACTTCAAATTGTAATCCACAGACATGTCTGAAATACAAAAGAGGTGCTATGACCTCATTCAAATGGAAACACCAAGCCGTTCGACCATTCCTCCTATACTGCCTGCCTTTTTAGATGCCCTTCCTTCTGCATCTCTCAATCTGGACTTACAGCCTCCTGTTCCTCGCAGAGCAGACAGACAGTACAGAGTCCCAGATTCTGCTAAGCACTTGATTAAGTGCCCTCCTGCCGATCCAGCTAGCTCTCCTGTACTCATCATCCCTAATAGTTACTCCCTACAATAAACCTATACCACACTTTAACAATGCCGAACTTCTTCTTACTCTACTACAAATCAATAATCACAAACACATATGTCTTGCTTCCCTCTATATCCCCCCAGGGGATAATATTCCCACACTTGAACTCATCCTTTCGTGGCTTTCTAGTAACATTAGTAACGAAACCATAATCCTAGGAGACGTGAACATTAAGTGGGCCTGCATTCAGTCTCCAACAAACTCCATTAACATCAACCTCTACAATTTCTCACAGCTAATCAGTTCCATAACTCGCCCTGCTAAAAATCTCTCCAGTGGAAGTATCCTGGATTGGATCCTTGTTTCCCATCCTCACTATTTCTCCAAAAGTGGCACTCTTCCCGATCCCCTTAGTGACCACATACCCATCTTTACCTACCGACTTCCCTCTATCCTACATCGAACCCATAACTATATTACTGTTCGTGACCAAAAAAAATTCAACCCAACAACCTTCTCGAACTCCTTACAAGCAATTAATTGGAACTGTCTAAAAACACTACCACTAGACAGTGCAGTTTCCCACTTTAACTCAACATTCCTAAAAATATTAGACTCCCAGGCCCCCTTAAGGACAAAGAGAATAAAAACAAAATCAGCCCCCTGGCTTTCCAAAAATACTCTTGCTACCATGAGACATAGAGATAAAGTCTGGGCACGCTACCAGAAAAATATGACACCACTGCTCCACAATGAATATAAAATGCTTTGAAATAAAGTAAAATAACTCATCACTTCTAATCGACAAAACTACTTCTACTCTCCAAAACCATAATAAAACAACCCTCAGAAATTCTGGAAAGGCATCTCTAGTCTCCTTCACCCTAGTAAACCAGATTCTCCCACCCCAGACTCAAATGCTCCAGAATTAGTCTTGGCCACACAATTTAACTCCTTTTTATTGACTCTATTTCCAAATTGACCTCTTCATTCTCCAACACCACTACACTCCACAATACTCCCTCACCCCACCCCTACTACTCCATTCCCCATCTACCAAATCCTCTACCTCCTCTTCTACACAAACTTCTCCTCATCTCAATCACCCCCTAATTCCCCTCTCCTGACTCTCCTTATTCTCATTAAAACCCATACCTACATCTACTATAAAAAAACTCCTTCTGAAATTGAAGCCATGTACCAATGCTCCTGATAATATCCCTTCTTACTTTCTTAGTATAGCTGCAGAAACACTTGCCTACCCCATTAGCATCTTAATAAACCGTTCCATTCAAGAATCTACAGTACCTCAAATCTGGAAGCAGGCCTTTATCTTACCTCGACACAAAGGTGGTAACAATAACAATGTAACAAATTTCTGCCCCATAGCTATCCTGTCCCCTATCTCTAAAATCCTAGAAAAATGTGTCCAACTTCAACTCCTTCCATATCTCCTAGATAATCACCTCATAACTCCCACACAACACGGATTCAGACCAAATCATAGCACCATGAAAGCCCTCCTCTCCTTCCTTGAACTTGTAAATAAAGCTCTTGATTCTGGCCAATTTGTCTCTACCCTGCTACTTGACCTCTCCAAAGCCTTTGATACTATATCACACAGCCTGCTTTTAGCTAAACTCTCTGAACTTAATCTGTCTCCTTCCTCCTTGAGTTGGTTCTCTAGCTACTTAACCAACAGAAATCAAGCAGTAAAATGGAAGAAAGCCACCTCCCCATTCCTTAGTACCCCTACAGGAGTTCCTCAAGGCTCCATACTGGGTCCCCTTCTCTTTAATATATTTATAAACAATTTCCACAAATCTATCCCATTCTCAAACATCATCCAATATGCAGATGATTCAACTATCATCTGTTCTGCCACTTCTATCGCTATACTTCAAAAACTAACTCAAGATGCCTTCTCTACCACAGAGCAATGGATGTTAAGTAACCATCTAGCTCTTAATGCTTCCAAGACCAAACTAATGATATTTACTCCTTCTAAACTTACTCCTTTTGATATGAACACATTCTCAATCACTAGTCAAAATAACTCACCTCTAGAAATAGTGTCAGAGACTAAGTTACTTGGGGTCCAAATTGATAACCAACTTAAATGTAACTCTCACCTACAACTAAATATCAAAAAAACCCATCAGAAACTAGGCATGCTTTACAGACAGAATCCCTACCTCACACCTGCCACTAAAATTACTCTCCGCACTTGCTTCCTTATCCCCCCCTTCTCTATGGTGCCCCACTCCTAACAAATCTTCAGTCCTCTTTAAAAAAACAGCTCTCCTGTTGCTACAACAAAATCGCAAAATTTGCCACCAGCCATAGGTCCTCCACCCATCATTGTTCCTCCCTCCAAAAACTACAATGGCTAGAACTTCCCAATCAACTAACTTACATTCAACTAACTCTAGCCCATAAGCTTATTCTCAACCCCTCCATCTGTCCATCCCTTTCATCTGCCTTTAAAATGCACCTACCCAACAGAGTATTAAGGTCAAACAATCAAAACCTACTAGAAGTGCATAAACCTACTCACCCCCCAGGCAGAAACCTTCTATCCTTCAGCCTAGCTCGCCATTGGAACTCCCTACCACCTTCCATCCGCACCACCTCCAACCACTCTACTTTCAAAAAATCTCTTCATTCACATCTAGCATCACAGTGGGAATGCTCTTGCTCCCACCCTACATAACTAACTCTGTCCTCTCACCTCCCCTTCTCCTTCCTGCTAACTTCCCTACTATACCTTAGAATTGCATAAAATCTACTAGACAAGCCCTTAAGTCTACTTCCCCCACTATGCAATGTCCTTTAGCATCACATTGTACAATTCATCAGTTAGTATGATTCCTCTCAAAGCTGTATTCATTGCTATATCTGTTGTACTATTGTTGTATATTCTTCTCAATCTGTATTAATTGTTATTTTTTATGATAATTTGTTTTAAAAAAAATTTTTGCTTCCTTATTTTGTATAACTTTCATTACTACCTGCTGTACCTATATTGTTCTGTTACATGTATCTTTTTTTGCTTTTTGGAGCTTTTCTCCCCAGGACTCCATTGAAAACGGGTTCTTTATGGCCCAATGGACTATCCTGGTAAACCAACTGCAATAAATAAATAAATTTCTATCTCCACAGGCAATGCTTCCAAACTCCTGCCTACCACCACCATCCTTCCTGCTGACAAAGACAGCAAAACTATGGAAAGGCTAGGAAAAAAGATTTACACCTCTTCCAGTTTGGCATTTACAGCTACTAATTACCAGACTCATATGGCAAATTATGCCCTGTCTGTTCTAGACTCTGCCACCAAACTGTTGGCAGACATTCCAGACTCCTCAGCCAAATCAGCTATGTCTTCTCTACTGGCCCTTACGTCCCAAGTCACCAGGCATTCAACTAAATGTAGCTATGATGCTGCAGAATCCTCAGCAAGGTCAGCTGGTTCAGCTTCTGCACTTCGCAGATACTCTTGGCTGTGCTTGCAACCTCTGCCAGATGATTTCACAGCTAAGCTCAGTGATGCACCATTTGACAGTGCTGCCTTATTTGGCTTAAAAGTAGCAAATCTTTTCAAATCCCTCCAACAAAAAGGAAGAAAGTTGCAATATCTTAAGCATCTACTAGATTCCCCTATACCTAAATTTTACAGAAACTATCCTGCGAAAACAGAGTTCATCAGGAAACACTCCATTCCTGTTCCTCAAACTAGACACAGGCAAGCAAGAAAAAAAAATCCTTCAGCTAGAGCACCTTCCTCCTCTAGCCAAAGGACGCCCTTTCAGGACAGAGCAGGTAGTGTCTGACTACCTGCCACTCCTGCCTCCCCCACCAGCTGCTTCCATCCCACTGTCTGCTCGCCTTTGCTCGCCTTTCCCATTGCCTTCCTGTTTGGAATCAGGTCACTTTAGAAAAGTGGGTCCTCCATCCTGCAAGATGGTTACTTCCTGTCATGGATAACCTCTCCAGTACGTCTAGGCAGGCCACGACCTCCTGCTCACCAACTGCCCTTCCTGCTACCAGTTCTACAGTCCTTTTTAAACCAGGGCACTATAGAGAGAATTCCTCTCTCTCAATTTGGAATAGGGTTCTACTCAAGGATTTTCTTGGTTCCCAGAAAAGAAGGGCCATGGAGACCCATCCTAGACCTTTCAAGGCTCAATCATTTCTTAAAGGTGCCAACTTTCAAAATGCTGACCCTGCCAGTTCTATTCCCTCTTATGTGCAAAGGCTTCCTAGCTAGACTAGACATCAAGGATGCCTACTTACACATTCCCATAAGACCCACACACACAGAAAATACTTAAGATTCTCCTCACATTTGCAGTTCTCTGCCTTGCCTTTTGAACTTTCAACTGCACCCAGAGTCTTCACCAAATGCCTGGCTCCAGTAATGGCTTTTTGCAGGACAAAAGGGATACAAATATTCCTATACCTGGACGACATGCTTTTACAGGCTGCCAGCCAAAAAACACTCCTAACCCATATCCAGTTCATGGTGTCTCTCCTACAGGCTCTTGGGTTCCATTCCAAATAAACTTCCCAAAGTCCAACCTCTCACTGACCCAAGACATTGTGTTCTAAGGGTGCAGAATCAGCACATACTTGATGGAGGCATACCTGCCCCCGACAAAGGCGAGTTCTCTTACAGAGCACCTGCAAGGGATTCTACTCTCCCTCATCTGACTGCAAGGCAGTACCTCAAGCTGCTGGGTTACATGGCAGCTACCATTCCCATGCTACCCCTAGCTCGGTTACACATAAGAAAACTGCAGTGGTACCTACGCTCTGTCTGGAAGCAGCACAGCCACCCACTGGAACACATTGGTACCTTGCTCCCATGCCTAAAGCAGGAGATCTTATGGTGGTTGGCCCAGGTGAATCTCAACCCAGGACTCCCCCCTCCAACCACCTCAACCTTCACAGGTCATGCATACAGACACCTCAGACCTGGGGGGGCACTCTCGGCCATCGAAAAGTTCAAGGCCTGTGGACATGCAGGCAGAAAACAGAACACATCAATGCCAGAGAAATGAGGGCAATCCTCCTAGCCCTTCAGGCATTCACTCCTTTCCTTCGGAAGGGATCTCTCCTGGTATACACAGACAACACCACAGTCCTGTGGTGTATCAACAAGCAAGAAAGGATCAAGTCCTACCTACTATGTAGACTTGCTATACTAGTGTGGGAAGTAGCCACTTCCCAGGGAATTACCCTGAAACAGCATACATTCCATCTCTCCACAACTCCCAAGCAGATATTTTTGAGCAGAACCAGCACAAACAATCACGAGTGGATGCTTCACAGGGATATCTTCCTTGACATGGTCCACAGATGGGGCACACCTCAAATAGATCTGTTTGCCTCCGCCAACAGCAGGCAACTTCCTGGATATTGCACCAGGACACCAGACCCACAGGCAGTGGCAACAGATGCCTTTGCTATCTAATGGAAGGGGAAATACCTTTATGCATTCCCCTCTTCCCTCTCATTCAGAGGGTCCTGCTACGGATTCAGCAGGACAATCCGAAAATCTTGCTAGTGACTCCCTACTGGCCCTGACAGCATTGGTTTCCCTTACTCCTTCAGTTGTCCAAGGGCAGTCACCACAAGTTACCCCACAGAGTGGACCTTCTCACACAGCACAAGCGATTTCTAATCTACCCACAGTGGCAGTTGCTACACCTGACCCTGTGGCAGACAGGCTTCTGATCCCATACAGACACCTTTACAATGAGGATATGCTCAATGTCCTGCAGGAGCCCAGGAAACCTAACACTAGAAAATTGTACCTGTCTAAATAGAAAACATTCACTACTTGGTGTCAAAATAAGCAGCTGGATCCGCTTACCAGTGACATCTCCTTAGTGCTGTTTTATTTGTGTGAGTTACTTCAGACCGGCTTGGCCTACTCATCTATTAAGGCACGCCTGTCTGCTATCTCTGCATGCCTACCCCTGGATCCCCCCTTGGCATCCAGGCTCCCTTCAGAGCTCTTCCTCAAAGGGGTTCTACATCTCAGACCCCCCTGGAAACCTACTCCTCCTCCCTGGGATCCCAACTGTGTGCTAGAGAAGCTAACACTGCCACCCTTTGAGCCTGCTGATCAAGCTTCCCTAAAACATTGCACCTGGAAGACTGTCCTTTAGTGGCTATCACTTCAGCCAGAAGGGTATCAGAGTTTCAGGCACTAATGGCTTCCCCTCCCTTTCTTATGTTTCATAAGGATAGAGTTACCCTCAGGACAAATCCATCGTTCATTCCCAAAGTAGACAATGACCTGTCTCTCAATCAGGCCTTCCACTTACCTGTTTTTATCCAAACCCACAAGGAAGAAGCAAAAGAATACTTCAGTCCCTGGATGTTCACAGACAAATTAGATTCTACCGCCACAGCACTGTCTTAGCAGAAAGACTGACCAACTTTTCATATCTTTCCACCCTAGAGCACTAGGGAAGGCTGTGTCCAAACAGACTATTTCAAATTGGATCTCCAAGGCCATTACCCTCTTTTACCAGCACCATGGTAAATCTCTTCAGGGTACCCCACTCCACCAGAGCCGTAGCATCCTAAGGGGCTTTCTTTAAGGCCTGGACACCTCCTCTATCCTGGAGGTAGCCACCTGGTCTTCAGTTCATACCTTCACCAAACACTACAAACTAGACCACATCTCTAGGTCCAGGGCAGGGTTCGCTAGGGATGTCCTGCATGGGTTCCTGGAATCTGCTTCCATACCAACCACCCTTTCTTAGTGAGCTTTGGCATTCACCCATATGCAGAATACTGCAACATAGGAATAGAAAGACATAGAAAACTTGCGTAAGAACTTACCATAACCATAGATGTCCTTCTCTTCCATGTTGCAGTATTTCTACCCTCTCTCCTTCCCCTATTATCAGCTATGTTTCCCTTTCTGGATGGCAATAACTTGGCATTGCCCTATTTGCACTGGATCTGACTGGGGCCTTCGGTTCTGAGGGCTGGTGCGTGCCCGACATCACTTTTATGGCCCATGTACTCTCATCTAGACCTGATGTCTCGCACACCCAGGAGGGACTGAAAGCTTTTGGATACTGGCCGTATGTATGCGAGACTAGAAGGGTAAACCCATATGCAGAATACTACATGGAAGGGAAAGACATATATAGTTATGGTAAGTTCTTACACAACTTTTCTTTCTTTTGCCATTGCTTGTATTTACCTGCTGCCTAGATGTCTGCTTTTTTTCTGTCCTGTAGTGACAGAAATGGCTTTAGAATGTCTACTATTGTAATGCAGCCTGGTTTACTTGTAAAAGCCCTCATGTCGGTACTCACCTGATGCTTACAGTTCTCCCATTCTGTGATTTATTCTGTTCAGATTGTGATTTTTCTTTACTTCCTGGTTTTACTTTTTTAGAATGTACTCTCCCAGAGAGTGATTCCTTCTCTTCTGTGCTACTATCACTTCCATTCCTTTCCCTCAATATTTATAAGCTGCATTGTCACTTTTATTCCGTGCTTTGCAACACTTTTAAAGTGCACTGTGTGTTGTATGACTGTCTTCTTTCCACTGGTTTTTATCTTGTAAGCTTTAGGTTCATAGGTTGGTACTAGGCTATCAGCCCTAGGGCCTATACAAGCCTAGCCATAACAATTCCCTGGCTATTTCTTCCCACACTATTTACTTCCCTGGACCCTGTCTAGCAGGGCGACTGATGTGATATCCGGGGTGAATTTCCTTTCTCCCATCCAATCGTCAAGGTTCCTTTTGAAGAGGACCAAAGAGGCACTCTGCTTGACATGTATGGGCAATCTATTCCAGCGTCTGGGGAGTCTCTGGGTCAGGAACCTATCCCTCCAGCATGTTTTGTTTATTGTGATGACAAGGTTTAGATCCCTGGAGCATGTGGCTCTGAGGGATTGGGATTTCTTTAAGTGTAACATGTCCAACAGCTCTGGGTTTGACATGGCCTTGTATGTTAAGCAAAGATCGCCTCTGAGTAGACGATATGCGACAGAGTATAGCTGGAGTTTTTTAAGGCGGTCAGCATAGGGCATCTGCTTTAGACCTGTGATTCTTTTAGTGAGGTATTTCTGTGGCCTTTCCAGTTGTTGCAGATGTCTTGAGAGGTACATACTAAACGGGGCATTGTATTCTATAATGGGTCTAATGAGGGATGAGTACAGTGGGACAATGACCTCCTTTTTTCTGGATGAAAAGCCCTTAGTGATGAGGTGTGCCACATAGAAGGATTTCCTGACTGTTGTGGCGATGTGGTTATCGAAGGTGAGACCACTGTCCACCTGTGTCCCTAAGTCTGTTATCAAACTTTCGGTGTTTAGTGTACTGCCACCTATGTGGTAATTCACGGATACATGTTTTTTCCCAAAGGGGATAACTATACATTTCTTGGCATTGAGCTTGAGCCCATGGCTCTGGCACCAAGCATCTGTTTCTGTAAGGCCCTTTTGTAGAGTATCCACATCATTTGGGGATTCAATAATGGCTCCCAGTTTGCAGTCATCTGCAAACTTTGTTATCCAGAGTCCCTTAGTGTTGGCCTGTACTTCAGAGAAGTAGATGCCAAACAAGAGCGGTCCCAGGACTGAACCCTGAGGTACTCCACTTGTCACTTGTCTGGAGCTGGATTTGGAGTCGGCTACTTTTACAGTGTGGGTTCTGTCAGTAAGCCAGTTAGCAACCCATTGGGTGACATAAGGATTAATGCCCAGCTTAGTAAGTTTATCTATGATTCCAGAGTGGGGGATGGTGTCAAAGGCCTTGGCAAGGTCTAGTTAGGCTGTGTGGACCACCTTACCCTTGTCCATGGCTCTGGAGACTGATTCGAAGAAGTCAATCAAGTTCAGGAGACGAGATCGGCCCTTCACGACCCCAAACTGGTTGTGGTCCAGTGTTTGAAGGTTGCCAATGTCTTTGTTTATAAGTTCCATGATAATACGCTCCATAGCCTTGCAGATAAGGCTTGTCAGACTGATGGGACAGTAGTTTCCGGGATCCAAGGTGGATCCCCCCTTGTGGAGTGGGATAACTGCAGCTGTGCGCCACTCAGTGGGCACGAAACCTGAGGTGAGGCTATGATTAAACATGACACTTAGGTGAGGTGCCAGTTCATATTGTAGTTCATGTAG